>NC_070582.1:28980163-29172663 GCF_027409825.1 Scomber japonicus | reverse complement strand
TTTAAATTATTTTGAATATGTGATTTTTTCATCAGCTGCGAGGATGCAGGGTCAGGTGTCATGATGGATACACGCCACATCCATCATCACCAAGTGTGCTTCAGCATCAACTTTCAATATGAACATATGGCGCCATCTTGTGGTCTGAGATATGAACTACAAAATAACGGCAGCAAGGGACTTCACTCCAGGACACTATAAATATACCACATAACTATAAATATATGAAGGGTTATTGTGTAGGATATATAGATGTTGGTTCATACAATGACTTTAACATACACAGACTTCACCATTATCCAGACTGACCTAATGAAACTACATTAGTACATCTTTCATCCTTAACCAAAACTATATTTCTATGAAATTCCCATGTGATACACGCAGGTAACTATTCCTAAAAATGTCTAAATTCTTAGTTAGTCTGTAATTGTCATTGTTGACCTTACTTTGTAATATCCGGCTACTTCAGGATTTTTCAGCTCGATTTTCTTTCAGCTTTAAGTTTTGCTGCTGTGTCTGAATTACTGGAAAACTCATGGAGCACTAAAACGAATAAGTCATTATTCCCGGCAGACAATAACATTTCATCTGAGTCATTTGAAATGATAATAAACTGAGAGGACAGCATCAGTTGAACGTGTATCTGGCACTTTAAAGTTAGAGTAAGTTAGCTTAGACATGTAGGCTATGAGCGCATGATAAAAAGATGTGAAATAGCAGAGCAGCGGATATTCCCCTTAACCAATCACGGGAGAAGCTGCGAATACAGGCAGGTATCGCAGCCAATCAGCGCGGGGCATTTCTGTATAGTGGGCTGGTTTTGCTGCCAGAGTTGGGATAATGTTATACACAGCTGTTTTTTCTTCAAGATTTCAACACTCATGGCAGAAAGCAAGGAGCTCACAACTACATTCTGCACTAAATCCATTCACGGACACGGAACAAGTCTTCTCCTATCATACATGACACTTCTTCTTCTTTCCACAGCGGAGTTTGATGAGGTAATGTCTCGGACACGTTATAATGTTAAATCCAGTAGCAGCAGCAGTAGCTTTAGGCCACACTAGTTTTGTTTATAAACTTCATATCCAGCACAGTCTCGCTAGCGGAGTGGACTTGCTAGCCGGGCTTCCTCGCACAAGTTGTGGAGAAGAAGTGAGGACGGAGGAGCAACTCTTCAGGAAGGGACTGCTGTGCCGTGCTGGACAGGAGAGCGGGGCGGCCCCCATCAGAAAGTCTCTGGATGACTGAGGGTCTACTTGAATGGGGCGGTGTGTTTTGATCCTGTCTGTCATTCTGCAGTCTGCGGTCCGACCGGCCCTGGGGGGACACGGCGGAGGGACTCCTGGCTGCCCTGCTGCGCGCTGAACGCAAAGCAGCACACTTTGTCTGCGTCTGAGGAAACTTGGAGAGATTATGGTTGGGAAAGGCCTGCAGCTCAGTCCCCGCTGCTCCAACAACAAAGGAAACGGCTGCTGCCTCTTTTACTTCAGTGCTGCGGCCGCCGTGTGTGGAAACACACGTTAAGAGTGTGTGGAGAGAATTAGATTGAGCCAATGACTTCAGAGAAAGTTGTCAAATGAGCTCTGATTTCACGGCCGCTCCAGAGTAGCGCCGCTCGCGCACGCCTGCGCAGTTACGCACACACGCACGCGCTCCTTTTGTTGTGAAGTTTTCTCTCAGCTGAAAAGTCATTTAACTCCCAGAGTGTCTCTAACAGCAGTGCTGCGGGGTCAGAGTGGATGTGTGAGGATGGTGGAGAGCAGGAGTTGTGTCCAGAGGGAGGGGGTGTACCGCTGGTTCTCCTCCCTCACCTCAGCCCAGAGAGCAGAGTTCCTGTGCGGCCTACTGGACCTCTGCGTCCCGATCGAGCTCCGCTTCATTGGCTCCTGTCTTGAGGACTTGGCCCGCAAGGACTACCACTCCCTCCGGGATGCTGAGATCAAAGCCAACAACCCCACCGACCTGTCTGGACTCACCAACATCACGGACGAGGTGGTGCGCAGCAAGCTGCTGGTGTCCCTCGCCCTGCTTGGTTCGGACAACCGAGAGGCTGCAGGGGTCTTGTACCGGACCTTGACTCATATAGACACGGTGATCAATAACTACGGCCTGGCGCTGAACGACGGGAGGACTGAGGAGCAGTTTCTGTTGCTGTTCACCATGGCCTCTAACCACCCGGCCTTCAGCTTCCACCAGAAGCAGGTGCTGAGGCAGCAGCTGGGCAAGATCCTGGACATCCTGCAGGTGAGAGGGGTTCTCAGTGGACAGGCATCAGGAAGGAACAGGTCTTCAGCTGTGACACTGCATGACATACAGTTTAAAAGTAGCTAGACATCATTCCAATACATTATTTCCTACTTTAGGTTCCAAGTGACAAAATTTAAGATAGGACAAGACTGTTTGATCTGTTTTGTGTGGGCGTTGCTCAGTAGTGGTTCTGTATTATGCAACTGGCTGGCATACACAATATAGCAATATAGCAAGCACAGCAACAAGTGAATGCTCCTCTGGATGGCTGACAGTGATCTTGAGGTAAGCCACACTCTGAGCAAAAAGTGAAATTAAAGCTCTCATAAAGCAGATGAGATGACAGTCAGGGAACACAGTGCAAGGCAGTTGCTCCGCTGTCAATTCTCATCCCACTGACAAGGTGCCCTAAAAACACAGAGGCTTCACCCTGGGTGTTGCCATCCAGTGTGTGGTGTTATCACCGCCTCCTTGCTTCCTGGTTACAGGTGAGGTTTTCACCTGCTCACAGAAAAATACATAGCGACAAGTGAAACACGAACTAATTTAAGGCAGAGGAAATGTGTTAAAGACGAGTACAGCACAGTGTTGTTTCCTATGGGCCAAATTACAGGTGAGAGATAGTCAATGACAGGCTGCCTGTGAAGACAACAGACCACAGTCATGTGTCATTTAGCAAGGAGGAAAGTAAATTACAGGTTTCTTAGGTGAAAGTAGCTCTGAATGACAGTGAGCAGGAGTTTATGAGGTTGAACACAGCTGAGTCGATGTAGAAAAAAGAAAATATTTATCAGTGATAAAGTATAATTTCCGGAATCTCACTGCTGCAGTTTCCAACAATATCAAGCTTAGTTGGTTTTCATTATAGAAAGATATCAGCACAAAAACATCCAACATATCTGGTTCATATCCGCTTATGATTTGGGCATAAAATGGAACAATAACACATCTAAGCTTCAGTGAATAGTCAGGAATATTAATGTGGATTTTTTAAAAACTTCATACAGTTTCCAAATCAGTTTAGGTGTTTTTGTGACTCTCTTTTATAATGATACATAACATATAAAATCACATTTGGACTCTTATGAGTGACAATCTCATAATCATGTTCTTGTGATAGTAGTAGTACATTTGCCAGAAATCACTTCACAGTTGAACAAATGGTGAAACAAGACAGCAGTAAGCTTAGAGATGAGTCGATAGAGACAAACCCCGGCTGTCACGTCTCTCTCCCCGCTGTGCCACAGATAAGCACATATTTGTATTTCTTCATCCTGTTAGCGGACGTGTTGGTTGTTCCAGGTGAGCAGAGGAGGAGCAGGTGGAGAGGGTCAAGGAGCAGGGCCCGGCGGGGATCGAGCTGCCGTCTGTTACGCTCAGCCACATCACCGTTGTCACCATCAGACCGTGTCGCTGCCTCTGTCCCCCGCTGCCTGCTCCCTGCCTGATGCCAGCGCTGCATACCTGCCTCTGTCTTCCTGCCAACTCTGCCACACACGCTGCACCTGCTGGCACAAGGTACAGAGAGACGCCGTCTGAGCATAGTTAGCTGTGATGGTGTTCATGTACTGAAAAGCTGAACAAGCAACACATCATGGTGAAAAGGATGTCACTGGTGGTTCATCTGTGGTTCTGTTTTATAAAGACTTTGTTGAATGGGGTTGTTGACATTTCTAGGAAGCTTGTAAAACCTTTTTTGGCTATATTTGCTGAAGTGTGACTATTAATTTAATATCTGAAACAGTGGACTTCACTCTGATAAGATTCTATTCCCCATCTGGAAAACTTTTAGATGTTTTATTACAGTAAGTGTATGAAACACATGACCAGATTAGTCATACATCCTGTCATTGTGTGACTTATGGATGGAATTATAGTGAAAATAAACGATTCCCCTTTTTTCTTGGGCCCCCTGAGAGCCCCTCATGGACTCCTGGGGATTTCTAGACTTCGCTTTGAAAACCACTGGTTTAAAACATCCATAAGATTTTACCATTTGAAATTGTGGCTTGTTGTTGTTATGTTTGTATTGCAATCACAGTTAAATAAAATCTCAAAAACAGTGAAGCATATGATGCAGGATAGTTTGAATTCATTTCAACAAAGCACTCGTATTAAACATTTTAGTTTCAGTTATGTAATGTAGTTTTTATGAACTTTTTCAACTAATTAACATTTTTTGACATTACTTTTTTTTCCACATATTATGGCAAATGTCATAGCTCAGTGTTCACATCCATTTTTCCTTGATTGCTAAATCTGTAACAGAAACCACATAAACAGGTGAATAGTTCACTTTAGCTTCTCCCAGCTCAGTTTGTGTTGGTCCAGCGCCACCATGACCTACATAAATAACACACCCTTTAACCTTCATAAACTGGGAGCTGTAGTTGTGTATGTGTGTGTATGTACAGGTGCAGGAACATTAACAAAATATTAACAAAACAGTGGTGTAGGTTGTCAGTTCCAGTCATTTTAAAGTGCATAATTCCATACATAGACATAGAGCTACCACAGTGTAGCAAGTATTTCAGTATCACCTTGCTTGAGGGCTTGTCAATTACTCCTTTCATTCCCATTTTTCAAAGCTGGATAAAAGGTTAAAACCATCAATCTTCTTTATGGGGATGAGCCACATTCCTATCACGCGTTTGCTGTTATGAAATATGGGGAAATGTTCTCTTTTGTAAAAAAAACAGCATTCTGATAATCATGATATCAGTGGTCAACCATAAAATGTCCAATTATTGGTGATAAGAGGGCAGGGGAGAGGCAGGCTGTAGTTGTTGTTTACCATCAAACGTGGTCCCTCTGCCTGCGTGTGTTGTAATGGAAGGTGGAGTTCGTAGAAAAGGGAGGAGGAGGGGATTTCCCAACGATGCAGGGAACTTAGTGGTTCATTAATCCCACTGTTACAGTAACATCAGAGATCATGCCGAGTGGATGAGTGATGCCAAGCGAAAATGTTAGAGAAGCAAAAAGTTGGATGTTTTGTTCCTCTTGTACCTTTAATACTACTTATTTTTTTTCTCTCTCTCTCTTTCACACACTTAAATGTTCACACACAAGCAGACAGGCACACTGTTCAAACATGTGTGAGCAGTGAAGGGAAAGTACCCGGCTCAGAGAGGAGCGTTTGTATTTAGTGTTTTGTTGCCCTTGGCTCCTGCTTCGTGCAGGTCAGCACATTTCTCTATGCTGAAATCAACCCTCTGTGGTGTGTGTGTGTGTGTGTGTGTGTCTGCGAGCGTGTCCGTGTGTGTGTCTCCAGTGAATCCCCAGGAAGTTATAAATGCTCTCACTCGCTCTCTCTCTGGCTCTCTTTCCTTCCCCCAGTGCTCTGAAGGGAATGACAGGGTTTCACTGTGAACCGGGGCAGTCATATACTGTACGTTATGTACAGCAGGGCAGCTTATAGCCTGACCTGCTGTCACCTGCAGGAGATATACTGTATCTACTGTAGCCTTCACTGAAGCCTGTTACATCTCTACTGTAGCAGGCTTCATGTTAGCCACAGAAATGTAATACATAAAACATAAAAGTCATAGAAGAAGCCACTGAAGTTCTTTATAACAAGTGGTGGCAGAAGTACTCAGAACTCTTACTTAAAGATCTTAAGGTGCACTTATCAACATTTTATACCGACAATGAAAGAAATGTCAAATTATTGACTACCTTAGTTAGCTCAGCTTAGCTTAGTTTAGCCAATTTATGGTACCTGCCCTGCACCACACACACACGAGAGAGTTAGCGGCTAGCTGGTGAACATAGTGGAGCATTTAGCAGCTGAAGAGGCAGATGTTTGCCTCAGGAGTTGGTTGAGAAAAGTAGAGTGAATACTGGACATAAATTCATTAGGTGTCAAGAACGACAACTCCAATTGAATGCTAGGTTAGGTTAGCTCAGGTAAAAAAAAAAATTATATTTTTAAAGTTAGCTCAGGTTAGCTTACTTTAGCCAACTTATGGTACCAAACACACAAGAACGTTAGTGGCTAGCTGGTGAGGATAGTGTAGCATTTAGCAGCTTGGTGGACAAACTCAAATTCATTGTCATTCATTAGGGGTCAAGAACATCAACTCCAATTGAATGCTAGCTTTGTTAGCTCTGCCTAGCTTAGTTTAGCCAACTTATGGTGAATATAGTGTAGCATTTAGCAGCTAAAGAGACAGATAGATTAGCTTAGGAGGAGACCAAAATAGAGCTAAAAGTAGAGTGAATACTGGACATAAATTAATTGGGTGTCCAGAACAACAACTCCAGTTGTATGCTAAGTTGCTACATGTCTCCTTGATGTGTAAACAGGCAAATGTCACTTGATAAAATGTCAGTATTGTGTTTACAACTTGTGGCCAAACAAATCAATGAGTTAATCTTTAGTAAAAGTTATTATTAAGGATGCATTAAAGCTGTACATTTTGCTCAAGCTCTATTGCTCTATGACAATAACAGAATAATAACAGCTTGAGTTTCCCTTCATTTCCTGGGAATCTCTAAGTTTAGCTGCTTTTAAGACATCACTATAAGTGACCTGGTTTGAGAGAGAGACAAACAGGAAACAACAAACACGTCTCCGGTTTAGTTTATACTTAAACAAAAACATGTTTGTGACTTGCTAAAACATAATGTAACCTTAGCATTATTAGAAGAGTGTAAAGTCAGCAAATTGACTCAGTCAGTTAAACAGATATATCTATTTTTAGTTTAGCTAGTAACAAGGCCTCTGGTCATAGCAGACCAAGTGAATCTGCTGAGTGCATTGAATTGAGCAAGTTTGTGATTCATTGCTTATTAATTAAGCTTTTCATTTGATAGAAGAAGATTGAGTCATTTCCTCCTTCAAATGTTACACAATCTTTCAACTTCTAAGCATGAGTTTATTGTTGTAGATGAAGGCAGAGCAACATCTATTCCCTACTGTATATCCTGCTGGATGGTCAAGAGTACATAAACAACAACTGCTTGAATATTGTGGTATGTCTGAGTTACTGTGGAGTAAGTATAATGTAAGTAAGCATAAAGTGGAATGACTCGATCAGAGTTGTTTTGAAGTACAGTACGTATGTAAATCAGTTTAGTTACGTTCCTCCGCTGCACACTTCAGTGCTGCACTGATCACTGCACACTGTTCTTCCTCCAGGATTTCATTTTAACACAAAGCAGCTGGATGCTTTGTGTCACTTCAGGGGGAAAATGGTTGAATTTGAGTTTCTCTGGCGTTGATGCAGCAACAGAAATACAGAGCTAAAAACAGAAAATATAATACACATGTGTTGGGTTTGTGCAGACCTGGATAATCACCCTATTATATGACTGTTTTATGTGTCTGTTAAAAAGAAAACAATGCCAGTGTTAGAATTAACAGCAGAGTTCGGTTGATTGTTGTAGGAAATGGAGGAGTCTATGTCAGCACACCCGTCTGTTTTATAGTTTCAACTTTTTTTGGTCTTTGTTTTTATGGTGCGTTTCCTACTGGCAGCGTTGAGGGAGTTTAGTGTGTTGTCTAGATATCGTGAACATACATTAATTCAATTTCCACACCTCTCCTTTGTTTTTCTGTTTCTGTCTTGTAATCCTTCCTGCTGATTCATGTTGTTTTGACTTCATGTACCTACAGTGTAACACAGTCTTAGTCACTTACAGAGAGGAGAGCTGGCAGGTTAAGGGAGTAAATGTGCGGATGTGGCAGTAGCACACTTAATTGTTTTCAGATCTACTGCCTCATGCTGTGCATGTGTGTGTATGTGAATGCAGGCATGAGCACATGCTGGGTTTTCCCTTTTGATGATGGAAAAAAAGAGCTGTACAGTTATAACTCCAGTGTAGTCTTTTAATTCAATAAATCTGCATGTGGAGAAGTTTTCCTACTGAACTGTTCAACACACAATAATCCAAATGTAGAGGTTGTGACCTTTTATTTCAACAAGACTTGATATAAACACACCACAGCTGGTTTCAAACATACTAATATACTACAGCAACTTCAAATGCTCACTGAATTATTCCATACAGTATACAAATCATACTGTTCACTGCATTGTCATATACAATAAATGGCTCATTAAATCCTTATTGCATAAAATCTCATCTACATGACTGTGGTGGAACTTCAGTGGTTAGATATTGTGTATGTGGCTCAAAAGAGATCAGTGGCTCTGAGGTTCCTGTTTTGTTTATGCATGATGAATAAAATTCAATTGAACACGTAAACTGTGGTGTTATCATGACACACTGTTTACCGTACAGGGCAGGCTGGAGTTTGAGTGACATTTCATAATATTTACATGCAGTGTTGCTTGAGTTAGAGACTGACAGGCATTGGAACCAGACTTGTTATTGCTCTGCCTGCATTAGCAAAGCATAAAGAAGTATTCCAGGATCTTAAAGGCTCAGTTTGTCCAACAAAAAAATGGTCAGCCCTCCTCCGAAGCTGAAATAATTAAACAGGTATCAGCTTTATTACAATTACCTTCACATTTTCTACAAACATTCATGTCCACCTCAGGATGAATGTCTTAATGAGAAAAACCTTTTGAATGAAAGCAATAATATCATGTCTGTTCTCTGTGGACTAAAGGCATTCTGGAAAACGTAGAGTTAAAGTTAAAGAGAAGTTCATGAAAGTTTGTTTTGATAACAGGGATGTCTGAAAGTAGAAGTTACCCTTAAAGATATTATGTGTACGTGGGTCCCAAAGTTTGGGAGATAAGAGGTCAGTCTCTCTTGGGATCAGTTCTCGCCGCCCTCTTGAGCAAGGCATGTCAGTCCAACCGGAACAGTAGTTGGTCAAACAGTAGGAGGCAGTTCCAGGTTTAAATGTGTGTTTGGATGTCAGAACGCTCTCCCTACAACTACTCCTCGAGGGCACTGCTATAAATAAGAGCGCTGCTTAAATATTGGTTTGCTGTGCACCGCCAGATCTTTCTCTTCACTTTGTTTTAGCACTGTGCCAACCCTGGAGAAAGCATTGCTCAGTGTTTCGACTGTTCAAGCAGTGACAGCACATGGTTTAGACTTGCGTTCATCTCCATGGTCGTTGAATGTCCCCTTGTGTGTGTTTTTGTGTTTGTGTTTGGTCTGTATATTAGATGATGATGAAACTAAAAGTCCAATAATGTATAGTAACAGTCTCTATACACATGCTGCAGTGTGCAAATAAGCTCTACTGGAGGCTGAGGAGTGAATGCTTGTGCTGCTGCATGGTGTGTGCTGTATCTAGTTATCCCTGACTTCTGCTGTGTGGTCCTAACCTCTGCTCCCTGCACTTCCAGAGCCAGACCAGAGAGGCAGGTACGGTTTCAGGGCTGAACTCAGGGGTCACCACGGGACGAGGAGACCAAGCGGTCAGCCAGGACCTCACCCCTCCTCACCTCGACCCCCCTCTTCCTCCTCCTCCACCTCCTCCTCCTCTGCCTCCTCCTCCTCCTCCGCCTCTTCCTCCACCTTCTCATCTTCCTCCTCCTGTACCTGCTGGGCATAGCCATGATGCAGCAGCACCAAGCAAGAGCCACCAGGGGAAATCGGGTAAAGGTGAGTTTACAGGAGTGCTGCCACACTACCGTTGCTTCACTCCAAGACAAACACATACATATAAACATAATCATGATTATAATGATGGTAATAGACTTTATTTATGTAGCACTTTTCTTAACAATGTTACAAAGTACCCTTGCAAAAAGATAAAATACAAGAAAACAATAGCAATGAAATACGAATGAATAAAGAGAATTCACACAGATTTTGGGGGGTCAGACTAGAAAAGTGTGATCGCTCTTAGTCACCAGCTGGGTGCTGAGAACGACCGGCAAGCCACTACCAGCCAATGTAAGAGAGCGGCCAGCCACATAAGGAGTGGCTAGATCTTTGATTTAATTAGGGGCGTGGTCACGTAAAGCCTAGAAGGTCATAGGGCTGGGCAATTAATCGAAAAATAATCGAAACTGACATTTAGAACCTAATCAACCTAATGTTGCTCATGTCAATTAATCGTGGTGTTCACTGTTGCCATGACAGTAAAGGTTGCATAGAGAAAACTTGTCTCCAGCGATCATTTTAACCCAAACCATGATCTTTTCATAGTTCAAATCAAGTGGGTTTTGTGCTTAAACTAGACATTAACCACAGCGTCACACCTTAAAACATCATTATTTTCACTCCCTAAAGATACTCATGTGCGAAAATATTACAAAATATTGTGTTCATCGAGGGTGGAGATAATAGTTCATTAATCGTAATCGAGGTTAAAAGTTCAATTAATTGTGATTTAGATTTTTGCCATAATCGCCCAGCCCTAGAAGGTCAACAGTAACATTTTGAAATCAATGCAAAAATGAACAAGAAGCCAATGCAGGAGTTTCTACTACTTTTTACTGTGTTTCTATAATCAAGTGTAGCATAGACACTACACTAGACCATGTTCTATAAAACAATAAATGTCTGTGGAACTGAACCATCCAAACTGTGAGATAGGCCTGTCGCAATAACTTATTTTGTTGAACGATATATCGAAATAATAATCGCGATAAACGATATTATTGTTGTTGTGTCTCTTAGTTGCTAATGTGAAGTGTGGTAATATTGAGGTAAAAAAAAGAGATCAAGGTCATGCCTATGTATCATACGGTAAGTCAATATATAGCCGATAATATAATTATTGTGACAGGCCTACCATGAGGTTCTCAGCTTTCCGAGGCACCTTGAACAGTGCTTTTACGACCATCAGGGTTGATTTACGATGTGTGCAATCACTTGATACAGGAACAGAAGCTTCTTGGCTCACAGGCTTCACTTACAGGCTTACATTGTCTATTTTCCAATGACATATAACACTTTGATATTTACTCTCAGAGATGATATTGACCAACATATAAAGACTGTCACATTGTCTACTTACAAAATGCTCAGGACAATGCAAATAATTGACTGTCATTCACTGAGGAAAAGGTCAATTTGTACCAAACTTCACGTGGAGCTCCAAAACACCTAAATATAACTTTTATAACACTTCATACTCACTGAAAGAATAAGTTCAGATTTTGCAAAAATATAAAACTACATCCAGGCACTTCTTTGTCTACATGGGTTTTAGAGGGTTAATGTCATTGTCTCTCTCTGTTTGACCTAATGTACAGTATGTATGTATGTGTGGCTTCACCCCCACCCTCCATCTGCAAATATCTACATGAAGTGTGTGTGTCATGCTATACACAGAGTTAAGCTCAGTTGAACAAGATGTGGCATGCTGGCACATCTGAACACTGAAACTAAGCTTAAAGAATTTTGGCCTTAGGCTTGTGTGTGTGTGTGTGTGTGTGTGTGTGTGTGTGTGTGTGTGTGTGTGTGTGTGTGTATGTGTGTGTGTGTGTGTGTCTTTAAGATCCAGCCCAATGTTTTCCTCAAGTGCAATAAATTAGCAGAGGTTCATGCATGTCTACCTTTAAATGTTAAATAAGAAAATGTTAGCCTATATTTTTTTCCCTTTCCCTTTAACCTCAATTTAGTTTTTCAGATGGAATTTTTCAATATGAATATTAATAAGTGGAACATTCACAGAAACCTAATGAAACAAAAAAGCGAGACTTATTTTTGTTTTGTTAAATTAATGTATGCCCACAAGGAACAATAATTTTAAACCAATCCAACAAACTCTGCCCTGACATATTATCACCTCATAAAGTTGCTATGGCTAACGTGTTAGCAGTTGCCTATTTACACATCTGCAGACACAATATAAACATTCATTCAGAGTTGTGTTTTTGACTAGTTCATAAATTTGAGTCCACTATTATCTCTGGAACTGGATTAAATAACCACACGAAACTGAGTTTATTCATCAACTAGCAGCTAACTTTAGCTACTAGTTAGCTGCTATCGTGAGTTACAGTGGGTTTATCAGAGCTTATGTGCTTACAACTGCTACCTGCTGAGCTGGAAATGATACTAATGGAAAAAAAGAGTGAAACAAACAGTAAAGTTTCTCATAAAACCAAAACAATGAGCTAAAAAAGCTAAAAGAGCAACCGCACAGCTCAGTTATCAGCTTCAACGCTGAACACTAAGTGTTAACAAACAAATGAGGAGACATGGAGCAGCGTTAGCATTCACTCCTGCCATTTTTTGCCTTTATTGGACAGTTGGTGGCAGAGATGCTGACGGGGAAACAAGGAGAGAGAGAAAGGAATATGACATGTAACAAAGGTCACTTGCCAGACTCAAATGGGGTAAATGCATGTACTGTAATCACTCAGCTACGAGGGTGCTCTGAGAATTTACATTAATTTTTCCATAAAATTGCCTCTAAATAAGAGCAACATGCCCACATAGGTGTTTTCAATCATTCCTATTGATTAGATATCTGCTCAGGATAAAGTTTAGAATGTTGTGATGTCACCAAACATCATAAACCAATAAGAAAAAGGTGTAAACAAACCCGCCTGAACAGGACTAAAAGCAGTAACAGGACAGTTAGGGAAATGTTACACCCACACTGTCCTGTGACCAGATCTTATCTAGCAAAGTGAAAACACCTGTGTGGGTGTGGGGCCTTTAAAAATGAAAGGGATAAAAAAAAGGTAAAAATCTTATCTGATACTAAATACACATTGAACCCAAGTTGACAGCAGTGTCTTTTTCTCCATTGCAGGTCACAATATATCAATCACACACAGTGAATTTTAGTTTTTTTATAAGGCAATCTGAGCATTTGGTATTATCACCCATTTGGAATCAGTCACCCAGTGGGCAGCCGGTGCCTCAGGGGTGGATGCGGTTTTAGAGGGGGCGAGCCTCTCCAAGCCAGCCTGTTATTGTCTTGGCCCCGTGCCTCTGTCTGTAACACAACGCTCAACTATCTCACTACCTCATGGTCACACCACATAGCTGTCACCAGCATAAAACACACACACACTCATACACAACACCACACAGTCGTTTTCAGCATGTAGAAACACATAAAACACAAACGCAGACAAGCGTACACACACATTCTCACAGGCGTACACAATTAAAGTTTATATGCCATGCCCTACCGTTTTCACAGTTTCTGCTACCTCAGGCCAGGAAGAATGAGGTACACCTCATGTGCTGGGTTTATGTGTTTTATAGAGCGCACGCGCGCGCACACACACACACACACACACACACACACACACACACACACACACACACACACACACACACACACACACACACACACACACACACACACACACTATAGTGGTAAAGTATTAACCACTATGGTGTGTGGCAACAAGAAAAGTATTTATCAGTATGTTATCTCTTCAGAAGATACATGAAAGTCTTCTTTGATTAGTCATCTGAATATTATGCACACAGACTGCTTCACTTAAAAAAAAAAACTGTGTGTGTGTGTGTGTGTGTGTGTGTGTGTGTGTGTGTGGCAGCCTAGATTAGTGTGAATGGCAGGCGGCATTTAGAGCCTCCTACAGCTGCTGCCCAACCGGCACACAGCAAGGTGCTGAGGAACTTGTGTGTGTGTGTGTGTGTGTGTGTGTGTGTGTGTGTGTGTTTGTTTGTAAAAGACAGAGAGACACACAGACAAAGAGAAATGTTTGAGACCTTCTCCTCTTTCTTTACTCCTTCATATCGCTCTTTATTTGTCTCCTCCTCTCATGTCTTCCTGATCCCTGCTTGTCCCTGCACGCCTGATGTGGTGTCAAATGGAGAGTTTAATATGTCTAAATAGATACCTAAAGGTCTTTTTTTGCACACACACACCCAGCCTCTTTTTTTTTTTTAGCGATCACAACATTTTAACCCGCTCTTACCTTCTGTCTAATGACATGGATTTGATGGCTGTGGAGCAGCCCCAACCTGCCTCTACACCTGAGGCATGCATCCACACAAAGAAGTAGACTTACACGCTATGCGGAAGAGTCTATGTTATTTTAGGAATTGGTGGTGGAGAGATGGATAAGGTGGTTTGTTAGGGCTGTCAGGAGTGGAAAATGTCATTTCAGAACATGCAGAAGCAAGAGAGAAAGGATTTGGTGCCAGAATTTCTGGCTAGACAATCTCAGAGGTCTCAAGACATTCATAGTCTTGAATGCCATTGAATGAATGTTTTACATTTGATACAAACAGTGACATCAGGCACTCAGTAGGCACACAGGTAGGACTGGACTGATAGCAGGATTTGAGGAGGAAGAAGCCCAGGTGGGGAGCAGTTACTTGGATGAGTCGTAAAGTAGCAGCTGTGGGAAGTTGTTTGGCAGCAGAGTTGGGACAGAGTTTCTGTCCAGATGGCAAATTAAAGAGCACATATACATGGTGGAGATGTTGCCAGATTTGGGGCTCATGTGATGGACAAAATGTTCAGTCTGGTAGTCGAGCATGAAGAACCAGAGAGATCCTAGTTCACATTACTGAGGTTAGCTGACAAATCTTCAGGGATGGATGAAAAAGCTGCTCTCACACTAAGATTAGATTAGTTTGACTCATTTGGCTCACTGGTAGGTGAACTTGTATAACAAGGTCCAACTAGAGTGTTGATGAATCAGCAGCACAATAGGAATGAGTGAATAGTTGTTGAGCCTGCAGATAGAAATGTATGGTATGAAGATGGAGATTACGCACTATATTTGGTCCATATGTTGAAAAATATTGGAAGCCCCGATAATGCAAACCTTACCACATATCCTTCAACACACCATGTTATATCCAGCCATACAGTTATGGATGAACATCTCATCAACTAAATAAATTGCTGCCCCTACTGTGTAGCAACCTTTTCTACAGAATCGTCTTCAGAATGTGTAAATTGTGCAGAAAGACAGACTATTAGACATTAATACAAGCAATAGACTCTGTAAAACTTTGTTTATAATGTTAGTGGGTTAGACATAGTGTACCGTACCATCATATTTGTGAAAAAGAGGGCAATATGGATACATTCCTTTGTCACAGTAAATGTAATTTAATATCACCATATCAATGGAAATTCCAGAAAATGAGGAACTGACTGTTATTTGTTAATCCAGGAAACTGTTTGACAAAGTTACTTCATCACACTGATGTAAAAATAATACAAAGCCAATGTTTTCATTTAACAAAGTCCTGCTGATTTTGCAATGTAGTCCACATGGTCTGACACAAACCGAGATATTAAAGGGATACACATGGTGTAAAGTGGTAAGAGCAGATTTATATCATTTGACAGTGTTTACTGTCACATTTCCCATCTCTTAAATGTATAGTCAGTATAATACCACAACATAGTGACAGAATGAGGTACGAAGCAGAAACTAAACATTTTTTATGATGAGCTTGCATTTACCGTCCCACCGCTAACCTAATGACCTGCTGGCTCAGTTTTCCCACAGAGCTTTTAAAGGGCTTTTAAAGTCATGTACAAAGTTTACTGACCTGTCAGTGACTAAGAAACTGCAACAATGGGCCTCTCTTTGCACTTGAGAACTCAATGTTCTTTGATATCAGACACCAGCACACAGTGCTGTGAAGTCCAGAAAGAGCAAAAACATTCAGCACACATCAGTTACACCTGATGACAGGATTAAACTGTAGTTTCTTTTTTTTTCCTCACATGATTTACTACTTTTGCAAGTAAGCCAAATTTAATTCCTCAGAGCCATTTAAACAAATCATTTCTAATTGACTGGTGTGTCAAATAATGTCTCAAATGCTCTGGTGTTAAAGTGCAACTTGCCAGTACCTGCTAGAGTGTGTAAATGTGTGAAGTCCAGTTAATCATCTGTGAAACCATCTGCGCTTCTTTTTTTCAGCGGTGATTGAGAGGGTGGTGTTGAGAGGAGTGACACAGAAGTCTGAAGACAACAGTGAATATGTGTTTGAGGTGGGTCCAGTAGTGTAAACAAACACACATGCAGATGTTGCACTAACTAGACTTCTCTTCTCCTCCCAAATGTTCTCTCTTCTTTTCACTTCACCGTTCCTCATCTGCACTCTCCGCTTCTCCTCCAGGTCAGCTGGTCGGATGGTTTCATGTCGTCCGTTGTCCGAACTCAGCAGGAGGTGACAGAGCTGCTGTCCCAGGTCAGGACCACCACCAAAACACAATTCACCAGAATGATGGTAACAATCTCAGGCTGTAATTGAACGTTGTTTCCATAAACGGCTCTGCTGCTTTTTTTTTACACAAATGAATGTGGGACATATAGCTCAGTATCATCAGCATAGTGATGCTTAGTTTACTAGGCTATATGACTATTCCTAATGTTGAACTTTTCTCTCTAAGCTCTCACAGGCATTTCCTGATGAAGGCGTGGAGAAGTTCTTCCCTAAGTCCATAGACCTGGACCCCAGGTAAGTCCCATAACTCAACTGGTTTGCTTGTGCCCTTGAAAACTTATTGTGTATCTTCTGGCAGCCATAGTGATGCTCCACATCTCATTGCCATCTCCAAATGTGACTACTTCTTCATAGAAACATGACTGACCTGTTTTTGTTTAGTGCTAGCTGCTTAAAGGTACCTGATAGAATTTTTTGAACAATTAAAGCTCTATTTACATTCAGCGTTTCTCACCAAAACCTCACAAAAATGTTCAATGTCCTTCCTCATAAAACTGATTTATGGAATATTTTAAATCTTTATTGTTCACATCCATGTTTGCCTCTAAAGTCTTCTCTACTGCCGTTCTTCCTTTTTTTGCACATTACTGCCACCAACTGTCAATGAGTGAAATAGCATGAAACCTGACCCAATGTATAACAAACAAAACAGGTAGAAACATGGTTGTATTGTGCTGCTAGTGCTCAAAAACGTCCCAGGCTACAAAATATCAAACACATCCAACAAATTCAGTTTTTTGGCTAGCAGCTGTCTGCTAGTATTGCTTAGCTAAATTAGCCTGCTGGCCAGTAATCTGAATAACAAAGTAGAGAAAAGAGAAACTAAATATCCTATATTATTTGACTTAGATTACTGAATGAATCTGCATCTGTACCACAAATAAAACTGTCCTCTCAAGGTATCTCATAGTCTTGTCTGGTTGAATATGTGTTACTATGCACAAAGCTAATTCTTCAGTGCTTCAGTGAACCTTCACAATAACACTACATGTATTGGAGAGTCTTTCATCCAACTTCACAGCACTTTCTTATAATCAACTTGTCTTTTCCTGTCCCCCCCCCCTGCCCCCCCCACCCCACCCGCTGTCCTGTGCTCTCTGCCTGCACCCAGGTGTCTGACAGCGCTGCCCTGCCACGTCCTCCAGCACCACAGCGTCCAGCTGTTCTTCACCTCCACCAGGCCTCTGTCACCCAACTGTCCTTCCTCTCTCCTGCCGCTCCCCTCCTCCCCTCCCACGGCTCCCGTAGCCCCGTCATGCCCCTTCACCCCCAGCTCTAGTAAGTCTTTAATTTTCACACATATTTAGTAGCTTTCTATATTTGAACTGATTTAATGAACTATACGTGAACTTCCTAGAAATAAATTAAATTATACATATGTTATATTGTTCTATACATATCTGTTTCTATATGTTTTTTAATATAGAGAAATAGGAGATGATCAGATAGGCTTGAGCTGCTGATGAGTGTGTGGCTTGACAGTCTATCTATATAATCAGCAAGTCTTTACAGAGGACAGCAGGGATATAACACAGGAGACCCTCGATGCAGAGATAGAAGCTGTCTAGACAGGAAGGGTCCGGAAATCAAAGATGTCATGCCTGTGTGGGTTTTTTTTTTTTTTTTTGGTGTTAGAGGTGAGAGAGAAGGTGAGAAATAAAGAGGTAGTGGAAAGGACAATGCCATGAGTGTGGGTCTTGGCCAGTGACGGTGAAGAGGTGAGAGAGGTGAGACAGCAGGGAGGATTTTCAGGTTGTGTTTTGGAGGTGTTGGAGGGATCGGACAGGGTCTATTTTAGTCCAGTGTGGGAATTCAGCGTGGCATGTTTGTGTTGGGAAGCCTAGAGTGTGGTGACCTCATGTTGGTGTGTGTGTTGGTGTGTGTGTGTGTGTGCTTGATTCTATGAGTGTGACTTCATCCCAGAGAGTATTTATAGCCCCAAGTGCAGTGTGCAACTGTGTGTGCTTGTACTTTTTGCATGTGTGTGTGTCTGCCAGACTCTCAGGAGACCCTAGGGAGGCGAGGCTAATATGAACGTCTAACTCCGCTGTAATGTGGCTCCACAAACACACAGACCTCTGCCCTCCACCACAATATATTACAGTTCATCCCCCCCCATAAGCCAGGATATGAGGCTGTAACATCACATTTACTGCGCTGACCGCACGGCTCACTGCATGTGCTCTTCTTAATTTATGGGTTGATGTTAGTGAGCAGACTCTTCTGTCAGACGGGAACAAGATGAAGTATAAATCATAAAGCTTTTCATAACTTGTCACCGATCGACGTTGCATGAAATTATAATATAATATGAAACTGACAATGTTAGTGGAGGTTTCAGTTTTGACTTTATGAGACACAAGCACATAACATGAAGTATCTTCTTGTCTTCTGTGTGTCAGAATATCAAGTTCACCTCTAATTAAAAACGCCTTTCAAACAGTATTCACTTCAATTTCTATTTAGTGTTTCATTATCGCTGAATAACAAAGCACTGATGTTACCCTGTGGCTCATAGTTGCATTGTGGATCATTTAGGCATCAGGTTTTGACAAAGAAGAAGAATGTATTGAATAAAAAAAGAACGGATGATATCTCTGGTACTGGTGAATCGATTTTGATCTTTTTTTTTTTAACCATCCATTGTGAGTCTGACAATGATGCAGGAGTGCGACACTAGTTTGGTGAAGTAATTTTTTTCAATTCTTTTTATTTGGATTTTCCAACAAAATGACATACAGTGGTAACAGAAGCATAATTGTACACCAGTATGTCCAAAATCCTCTATACTCATACATCGCAAACCCACCCAATTCATGTCAGAATCAGATGTTACTAGGTGACGTACTGTTTTAATGGAAAGCATGAGGACATGAACGAGACATAATGATCATGAGAAAAAAATCCAAATCATTTATAGTGTAACATTATTATATTTTTTAGATTGTTACACAACTTCAACATGAACTGATTTTATTTTCTAAATAAATGGAAAAACAAGAAAACATGAAAATTGAAAACACTCCAGATTGAATCACATCATCATCACATCTGTGAACAACAGACCTAGAGATATTAGTGTTTTACTATGTATCCTATTCTTTTAGTTTATTAACTATGTTTGTATTAGAGTAGAAGGTATTTATTTAAAGTGTTTTGAACCTGATAATGAAAATGATCTTTTTTTGTTTGTGCTCTGTCACTCAGGTCTGGGCTGTATGTTGCAGTACAGAGGAGCCAACAGGTATGATTATGTTCCCTCCGCCTGTCTGTGTGTCATTCGTCTTCTTTCACGGGATGATTCGTGACCTATGATTGGTGTGTCTCTCCGTCTCAGGGTGGTGTACAGAGTGGCCAGCGTCCAGCCCGTCGTCAGCACCCACGGCTCGGTCTTGACTCGCTCCTCTTCTCACCCCTCCTCCCTCCCTCCACCTCCTCTCCCTCCCTCCATCTCTCATCCCCAGCATTCCCCTCAGCTGTCTTCCCTCCCTCCCCCCACACCCGGCCAGCAGGGCTGCGCGGCGGGTGGAGGCGACGCCCCGTCCCAACCGCATCCCCAACATCAACCCCCTCAGCTCCAGTCGCACTCGTACCCTCAGCACTCCCAGCACCACCTTCAGCAACAAACCGGCGGTCAGCCAAGCACGCAGCCTCAGTCCCATCATCCAGCTCATTCCCAGTCGCTCTCATATTCCCGCTCCCAATCCCACACACAGCCACCATCCCAGTCCCAGGTTAACACTGCTGAACAGAATGGCATCCTGGATTGGCTGCGCAGGCTTCGGCTCCATAAGTATTACCCCGTCTTCAAACAGCTGACCATGGAGGAGGTGGGTACAGCTTCAGATTCTGTCACACACACACACACACAAGTACACTCAATCACTCAGAAACTATCTTCTGAACCTGTTCTCCTGTACAATCCTCAGTTTTTAGCGCTGACAGAGGAAGACCTGAACAAGTACGACTTGACCCAAGGAGCAAAGAAGAAACTCAAGACTCAACTGGAGCTGCAGAAGTCAGCAGAGTAAGCTGCACATGCCACTAATCCAGTTTTTTTTGTGTTTGAGTTGACACAGTAAAAAGCTGGTTTCACGTAGCTGCCCTGTGCTATGTTTTTTTTTTTACTGTATCAGTATATCAAAGCATAACATAGGTTTTACAGGACACAATGTGCAAGGAAAGGAGCAGTATAGGATTTTAGTGGTATCTAGCAGTGAGGTTGCAGGTTGCTATAAACAGATTAGCCCTCCCCTATCCTTCCAAGCGTGTAGAAACTTGTGAAAAACATGACCTCTTTAGAACCGCTGTTTGGTTTGTCCATTCTAGGCTACTGTAAAAACATGGCAGTGCAGACTCATGGATGTATTATAAGAGCTGGATATGGCGCCTCCATTTATTTTTGATACCGCTCGATTTTCTCATCTCACTGTCGCACAAGAAAGTGAATAAGTGTAATTCCTAAAAAGTAGAAGTCACAGCAGGAATGAGTGAAATCATCTGAAAATACATCACCACGCTTTGTGCTATTAACGATTAACAGGCGGACTGATTGGCTGCTGATCTGGGGCTGTGAATGCTAAGCAGTAACAGCCTATACAGCGTCAATGGTTAACCAGCTGAAGGTGGGCTGCAGAGATAAGATGTACTTATGAGGAGATAATCAACAGAAACACATGCAAAAACACAAAAA
This sequence comes from Scomber japonicus, assembly GCF_027409825.1. Lineage (NCBI taxonomy): Eukaryota > Metazoa > Chordata > Actinopteri > Scombriformes > Scombridae > Scomber > Scomber japonicus. The sequence continues at coordinate 29,151,650 of NC_070582.1, read as the reverse complement.
CAAGGACATGCATGCAAATGCTTCTACATGCTCTGTTTCTCTTACTTAAAAACACACACACACACACACACACACACACACACACACACACCCTGACATGAACCAGCTCTCATTATCTTATTATCTCTTTATCATATTTCCATCCCCAGTATCAACATGTTTCCATTAGGTGGGCGATAGTACGTGTGTGTGTGTGTTTGTGTGTGTGTGTGTGTGTGTGTGTGTGTGTGTGTGTGTGTGTGTGCACGCTTAAACAAGATGGAAAATGGAAAGTTTCTGCGTTGGTTTTCCATGCAGCGTGTTTGCAGATGTGTTTGCAGAAGAGCAGCTGGGATGCTGAGGGACATGTGGAGTGGATAATGTCTCTCCCTGGTGGTGATGTTAGGACATTAGCTGCTCCAGGCAACATCAACTTCAACATGTTTAGTAGTGTCAAATAACATAGTGTCTCCAACATGACTCGGGTACCTCTGTTCAACACTTCAACAGATACTTTTAACAGTTTTAAAAGTCATTTGAGGTGTATATAGTCAGTCAATAATAGAATAGAATAGGATAGAATAGAATGTCTCTCTTAAAAAGGAATTCACTCCACTCATCCGTCCATTCACTCACATGCACCCACAGTAAAAGAAACTGTGAGTTTTATATCAGTCATTTCAAATTTTACATATAAAATATGTTTTTTTTATACATTCATCATAGTATAGACAAATATATTTATATGCATATAGTTATAGCATATCAACTCATTTTCCCCTTATATTGTTGAAAAAAGACTTTAAATTTAAATTGCTTCTAAAAATAAAGATGAACTGTAATATGCGTCAAAGGTCTCTAAAGTTTAAAGTAATATACAAATTTGGTACTTTTGGAGCAGTTTTCTTACTGTGTGTGTGTGTGTGTGTGTGTGTGTGTCTGTGTGTGTGTGTGTGTGTGTGTGTGTGTGTGTGTGTGTGTGTGTGTGTGTGTGTGTGTGTGTGTGTGTGTGTGTGTGTATGTGTGTGTGTCCAGCAGGGAGATGAAGATGGAGAAGCGGTCATGCAGCGGTATTGCCAGGGTGACTCCTTCCAGTCACATGGGGCCCTCAGCACACCCCACCTCCACCGCAGGTAACAAATCTTCATTCTCATATATTTACATTACTATTATTATTATGATTCTTATGATTGTTTGCAGCCAGTGGCTCAGAATAACTTTCTAATGATTAAAAAAGATTCAAATGGCCCATGTTGTTCCAGGAGAGCTGCGAGTGGAGGTGGATGCTGTGCTGCACCATCACCCCGTCTCCACAGACAGCAGCTCATCCTCAGGCTACTCCAGCTCTTCCTGCTCCCCCCGAACACCCCTCTGCTGTGATGCTACCTTTGACAGGACCAGAGACCTTCACCGCCGTAAGTTTCTGTTCTGTTCTGTTTTTTGACCCGGCTGAATAGATTAAAAGAATATTAATGATTCTTAATCAAAGAAGTGAGGTTGTAGCCCACTCCTCATCTCTGCTGGAGGAAGAAGAATCAATGTGTTTGCTTTTCTTTTTATTTACTGGAAGGGTTCCAAAAGGTGCCATATAAATAAAGTTATTATTATGATATTATTATATATTCACACAGTCTGAGTGTGTGCTGCAGGTCTCTCCCGCCTCCCTCACATTTGCACTCATCACCCTGCGTCTGTGTTCCAGGTGTGTCTGGTCCTGACGCATCAGGAGGGGGTCCGGAGAAGGACCGCTCATGTGTTTTCATCCTCAACTCCAGCTGCCCCGCGGGCTCCAGTCGCCCCACAGCCCAGGTCCTTCCCGTCCAAACCGACCCGGCTCCTCCTCTCCCTCCCTCCTGCTCCTCCCACCTCCCCTTCAGCCTCCCGCAGTCTCCCTACCACCCTCAGGCCAGCTACCCCCAGACCCTGCTCTCCTCCACCTCAAACCCAGCGCGCATCCTCACCTCCCCGCGAAAACCGAGACCCCCTCCTCTGTGCACGGACGACAGGACTAAGTCTCTGGGTTTCGGTGCGGGACTGGGCGTGGGGATGGGGGTGAGGCTGGAGACCCTGTTCCCCGGCCTGAACGTGGACGGCTCCTCTGTGCTCCAGGACTCGGTGGTGTGTCGCGGCCTCACCGGAGCTGCCGTGGGTCTGATGGTGGAAACCAGCTCCGCTTTGACCTCCACCTCCAACAGCGTCCACCACGTCTCCCACCCTCCTCTCCATTTCCACCTCTCATCCTCTTCCTCCACCTCTCCATCCGGATACTACTCCTGCCCGCCTACCTCCTCTCCCACCTCCTCCTTCTCCTCTTCATCCTCCTGTCCCTCCACGAAGTCCGCCTCAAGCTCCACAAGCGGGGTTGGCTTTGTTCCCATGGCAACCACATCCACTGTCCCTGTGGCCGCGGTGCCCGGCAACACCTACTACCCACCCCAGCCCACCTCCAGCCCCTCCCCTTCCCCTTCCTCTGCTTCTTCATCGGATCAAAATTCAGGTCACACCCCCTCCGTGTGTGTTTGCAGCTCCTGCGGTTGCCGGGGGAACTGCGGGGCGTACGGGGCATTGCCAGGATACGCCGCTGCGGCCGGCTACCTGCAGCCTTTCCCCACTGGCCCCTCCCTCTTCACCCTGGGTCCCCTGCTCCACCTCAGCCCCCTGATAGCTTCATCCAGCAATGCAGGCGCAGGGGCCACACCCTTCTCCTACCCCATGATGGTGCCACCGCCCTACCGTCACAGCCCCGTGTCACATGACCAGCATCAAGGCTTTGGCTTCTACCAGCCCCACGGCATCTTGGGAAACGGAGGGCAGAAACGTGCAGCTGGGAACCTGTCCTGTTATAACTGTGGAGCCAACGGGCACAGAGCAGAGGACTGTAAGCAGCCGCCCATGGACTCATCACAGCAAGGTGAGAGAAGCAGGGAGTGTGCATCAATTCATACGTTAAGAAAAACAAAAAACAATTACAAATGAATTCATTAAATCTGCATCTAAAAATTAAATGAAAACACAACCAAATAATATTATTATGTTTACACAGAATAAATGAGTTTCCTCAGTTCATTGGAATTGACCTTTTCATTCATAGTGGTCACTACAGTACTCAGCTGCTTTCTTATATATGCATGATGATGGATTCTGATGGATTTAGATGGCATAGTTGCACTTCAGCCACCACAGTGGACACTAATGCATACATTACTACTTCATCTGCAGTCGCCTTTTGGGTATTATAATGTAATGTAATGTCATTGGATAAAAAAAAAGAACTTAAAATATTTGTTTTCATGCCTAAAGAGAAATAAAAATCCTGACTGATGTTATCATGCATGAAAGGGTTAAAAGCATTTTACGTTTTATTGTTTATTTTACTAATGTGAGCTCTGCTGTGGTTCACACGAAGCTCAATTAAAGTGAAAAAAACAAAATAATGCAGAGAACTAAATAGACTAAATACATTAGTCAGTCATTTTCCAATTATATTCAAAAAATTAACTTAAAAAAATGTATTAAATGTTTTTCTTAATTCAATTTGTTTTATCAGCATGAAGTGAAAAAGACATTTGTTTTTCCAAACCACATGAAAGAAAAGAGTGCACAATGGAAAAGAAAAAAGTGATGTTTAGCATTTTAAACCTTAATTGATCATAATTTAATGCTGAGAAAGTCTTTTAAGCTTTATTGAAGCAGGAAGTCATGGGCTGCATTATCTCTCTATTTGCATGTGAAGATTTGATTGGAGCTCAGAACAGAATCTTCTTCTTCTTATTATTATTATTATTAGTCTAATGTTTTCTGCCAGAGGAACTCTCATTCTTAGTTTAAAAGAAAAGAGTAAAAATGCTTCAGGATTATGGATTTGATTTATCACCTAAAAACACTCTTTCAATCATAAGGCATGTATTAAGGTGTCACATCTTGTTTACACTAACTCAATGACGCCTTCAGCTTAATATTATACTTACAGCTCACACATCTAATGCCTGTATTTAAAATCATACAGCTATAATTATAATTGCGCTACACTCATTTTTCACCAGGATTTAGCAATTACAGCCCTATTCATTCATCTAAATTCATTTTACAAACATGATATAGTCTGTTTTTCATGAAGCAAAGTGGGTCAGCTGCAGGTCTTTGGCTCTAACATATTGTAAAACATTTTTTAGCTGATATATTTTGAATATTTAGCTCACTTTACTTACATTTAGCTCAGAGAAATTAATGTAAAACAACATGTGAAATATAAATGTTAAAAATGTGTGTATCTTAAATCATAAATCTAAATATTAAATCTAAATCCAAATGTTAAATCTATCATAACTGAAATTTTACAATCGGCACCCCATACAAACTTATGTGGACATTTCCAAAAACTTGAGTGTAAGTCATTTTATTTGTCTTGCAGGAACATTTCGACTGAAGTACACTCCTCACTCTGACAGTAAGGACTCAGGGGACTAACCAGGACACACAGCGGTGGATTTGAATCGTCACTTTCTCGACACGACTGTACCTCATGTTCCTCCTGGAGCCGACAGGCAGCCTCCACACACACTTTAGAAGGGATGTGCAGACAGTCTGCTTCACTGCGGGTCCGTTTAAGGACAGCGGATCCACTTTATCCTTTCATTTCTTTTACAACAGTCAACACAGCAGAGAGCCATCGGGAGCAGCTGCCTGAGAGCAGTGAAAAACAAGGAGGAGTTCTTTTACACTACTTCTGTATACTTCACTCAGAGATGAAAAGAGAGCACACGAGGAAGATATGGAACGGCTGTCGCAGTCTGTGTCATCAGATTAGCTTTCAACCCCCCTCTTCCTCCTCCTCCTCCTCCTCCTCGGATCTCCTCACATACAAACACAAAGTCACAAGGGGAACTGGAGATTTTAAACTCTCAGAGAGCTCCTCCATGAAGAAACAGTATACAGTGCAGTAAAACCACATTTATAGTCTCCTGGATGGTTCACAAACCAAAGCAACACAAGTCCAGCATCCTAATAACTTCCTGGACACTCAGTGGAGTGCATTTTTTAAACGTTCTCTAAACCTTAAAAGCCAGTTTGATCTTATCACAGCATCCTCCCTTTCACTGAATCCACCTCACACCACCCGGCTGTAAAGCACAGGTGATTAAAAGAAGCATTTCTACGTCTGGGTCATGTTGACAGTAGAGCAGTTACAAAAAGCCGTGTCCCAACTCCATACTTCATGCTAACTGTATACACACTTTACACTAATGTTGTAGTGAGCAGCTTTTTTTGCTGTTAGTTTACAAGAAATCAACATACTTCATTGTTTTATAACAGGAAATGATGCAATACATGCATTGTTTAAAGGCAAACTGACCAATTAAACCTCGCCTGTTGAGTTTGTTTTTTTTAAAGAAAGTTCCTGTTTACAGTCATTGTTTCCCGCCAAAAAACACATAACAAACTGAAAGCATTTTCTTCCTCATAAAACATTTGCAAAGCTGATTTTTTTTAAGTTTACATGCAAACAATCTTCTTTATTATTATTTTATTTTATTTTTTACTGCTCCATACCACTCCTAGTGGTGTTATTAAAATCTCCACAGTGTACCTTTAAACTTAAAGACACAGCTACATGTTTTACCACCATCCTCAATTTATTTTAGGCAGCTGTGAGTAGCTCCAATATTTCAACAGTATACTCAACTCAACTTTTTTTATATAGTTTGCATACTGACTGTTTTGAGCACACTACATACTCATACATGCAACTACATACATACAAATATATAGAATTAGAAAATAGTATGAATTTGGGACACAGCAAACGTGTTACATAAAAGAAATCTTTTCAATTGTATCTTTTTTTCTTCTTTATCTTACATTTCAAACTAAGTGTGTACCCTGATTCAAGAGCTGAAAAGTGACGAGGGAACGGACAGTCGTGATGTGTTCGTCATCATTGAAATTGTGTGTCTTCATTCAGCAGGGGTGATCTTACCCGCTCCCCTCAACAGTGCCTGGGGTTAACATGCAGCCCCTCTACCTCTGGGCCAGTCTGATAGTTTAAAAAAAAAAAAAGACTTCCAGTGCCAGATCAGGACAATCAAAACGCAGGCTTAAAAGATCATCTGTCTGCACTTGAACGTCTTTGAACGTTCAGTCACTCATGTGGTCACTCAAGGCGGATAAACATTTGAAAAGTGCCAATTTTCCTGCAGTCGAGTTTGCTGACTTTTCTTCTTTTTTTCTTTTTTTTTTTTTTTTTTTACATATATATATATATATTGTTGATGTAAGTGAATGAATGTCCTACACTTCAGCCTCTTTTCTCATTGTTTTAGTCTTTCTACAAAAGATTTCAGGAGAAAAAAAAAACAATGTATGAAAAAGTTTTGGAAATGTTTCAAAGTGTTGGGACTGTGAGTGAGCGTATGAGTCGCTGGGCAGGACCCGGAGTTTTACCGACACGAGGACAAGCTGGTCCTTCAGAGACAAAAAAATAATAATAATAATACTATGTGCACCCCCGGAGGGTGCAGCACAGGGACATTTATTTAAAATGCTGAATATTCTGTTGTTTTAAAATAAGAAGTCAACATTGTGCTTTTTTTTGTAAAATAAAATATGTCGTCTTTGGACAGAAATACGAGGCTCAGAATCAAACCAGCAAGCCTCCGTTCAGCTGAATGTTGGTGTGAGTTGTAACTGTGCAGCTGTGTTCATCACTAAAGGTGCATAACAACATTTCATTCTATTGTTGCACAGAAGGAAAAAAAAAACTACCTTGGGACTTTTTTTGTTTCACAGGATAAACCAAAGATTGACCTCCGTTGAGGGTTTTTGTTTGTTTGTTTGTTTATTTGCTGTTTTGCTGTTGCCTTAAGCATCATGATAGAGCCCAGTAAAGCTGATATCAGCGTGCATGTTGCTTCATCTAGTGAAAAAAAGCGCTTATGGAATATTTGTGTGCAAATGTTTGAATGCAGTTTATAATCATCCGGTTCAAGTATAGGTCAGATTATTTTTTTTTTGTTATTGCTTATTGTGTTTTAAAATTTGACTCCAAGGGGGGAAAAAACAATTTGAGTAATAAAATCTGTTCTGATTCTGACTTTCATTATGTTGTCTGTGAGATTTATTTTGAAAGAGACATTTTAAGAAGTGAAATAAATATTCAGGCAAGTTATTTGTTATTCTTTGATCTAGTTTTATTACTTCTAAATTATTTATTGAGGAAAACTACAAAATATTGGATGATTCAAGCCTCTAAAATGTGGAGGATCTGTTGCTCTTTCCTCTTTTCATTTTAAACTGAAGATTTTTGGAGTTTTGGACTGTTGGGGGGAAAAAATGGAAAGAATCAGCATAAACAAACATTTCATCATGAAATGTATCAAACGCTGGACTTTTATACCCAGAAATCCAGTTTTCTGTCAGTGTTTGGCACATTCTCGCTCCTGTCAGCTCTTTTTAGTCTAAGCCTGAATATAAATCTAGATGATACTTTAAACAGTCAGAGGTAGATGTTGAAACTTTGCCAGATGACTGAAGGACTTGTGTTAAAATGAGCCAGTGGAGCAACACAAAGATTACAGATCTCTCTTTTCTTTTTCATGGATAAAAAAAATACCATTCTCATCCATAGAAAATTACAGGGAGCATGTGGAACAGATCTATATTTACACATGTATGAATAGATGTTATCTTTAGAGTTACAAAAAATACATTATTTCTGGTAGCTGTTTACAAGCTAAATGCAATGCAGTGATTCAAGTTAGACATCGGTGGAAAATTAAAACAGTACATTGTGATACACAGATGTATAAACAGCATGTTACTGTTATTATTGGCAAGTCATTACGTTATTGGCTTCTTACATATAAAAAATGGTCAAAGTGATTACGTTATTGGACTTATTGGCTGCTACAGGTCCCTCCAAATGGTCAAATGATAAATCTGAGGGGTTGTAAAATGAACGATAAGGGGTTAAAATTGATTAATTTTTCTTTGCAAAATATTGGATCATTTTCAGCCATTATATTGATTTAGGGCCCCATTTTACGGTTGGCGCACAGCGGATGCGGCTACAGCCCCTGCATCTAAGTAAGGCTATAGCGTTACCTTAATGAGATCAATGTGTGGATGACTCATAAAATCACAATAACTGATTAGTCTACATCTAAGTAAGGCTATAGCCTTACTACAGCCCCAAGATCTAAGTAAGGATTTAGCCTTACCTTGATGAGATCAATGTGTGGATGACTCATAAAATCACAACAACTGATTAGTCTACATCTAAGTGAGGCAACAGCCTTACCTTGATGAGATCAATGTGTGGATGACTCAATAAATAACAACAACTGATTAGTCTACATATAAGTAGGGCTATAGCTTTACCTTGATGAGATCAATGTGTGGATGACTCCTAAAATCACAACAACTGATTAGTCTACATCTACGTAAGGCTATAGCCTTCCTACAGCCCCTACATCTAGTAAGGCTATAGCCATACTACAGCCCCAAGATCTAAGTAAGGATTTATCCTTACCTTGATGAGATCAATGTGTGGATGACTCATAAAATCACAACAACTGATTAGTCTACATCTAAGTAGGGCTATAGCCTTACCTTGATGAGACACAATGTGTGGATCAGGGTTTACGTTGGCTGTTATAATAATATTATGTGATATAACCTATAAGATATGTTGCCTTGACAGCAACAACAACAACAAAGTTGTGCAAAAGTTTCGTTTCCTTCCGTTTCATTAAGAACTTCACTGAGTATTTGATCATGTCACTGACTGTAGCACTTATAAATCACACTGCAAATAAATGTGAATTCTCTGTGGAATTCGCATCACTAATAAAAGGACCACAAAGTGAATTCGTATTATGATGTACATCAACATATTAAAAAAAAGTCACAATGACATGTCACTATGTATCAGAATCAGTCAATGGCAGTAATGATCAATGAAACTGTCAATGTAGTCATGTGACCAATCCTGGTAAATCCGTCATCAACCCTTTTGGGAATATCCAAATCCACTTTTGCTATTTTAATGGCGGAAAAATGGTCACTGCGCCAGGCGCATGGTCTAAAAGGGTCGGACTTAAGTCATGTCATTAATCATAGGCGTGTTTTGGGCGTAACACGTGTTAAACCAATCAGAGTGTCATCTCGCATTCCAGGTGCGCTGTCACCTTGGCGGATAGTTAGTTTGATGACAGATTTACCAGGATTGGTCACGTTGCTACATTGACAGTTTCATCGATCATTACTGCCATTGATTGATTCTGATATATGGTGGCACGTCATTGTGACTTTTTAAAAATATGTTGATGTACATTATAATACGAATTCACATTGTGGTCCTTTTATTAGTGATGTCTTGCATGTTTGTGTGCTGCTGCGCCCGTGTGTGCGTAACAAGCACAGTGTCTGCGCGCTGCGCTCCCGCCTATATAGGAGCATATTGGACTCTTGATAATGCGCCCTTAAATAACAGTGACATATGTGCCAGTGACTTTAGATCATTTTTTTTTTGGTCAGTAGCGCAATCGCTTTCCTCTGCCTCAAAATAGCAACTCGCCACCAATGCGCCTGACCACACCTCATTTTGAGACCAACACGCCCATAGGCGCACAGACTGGTGCAAGTGCATTTGCTATTTAGACAACGTGGGCGCAGGGCGAGAAAATGACAACTGCGCGGGGGGAAACTAAAGACACATGTGCCACGCCCACCATCCGCAAGATGGGGCCCCTAATGTGTAGTGTCATTCATGTTTTTTTCGGTGTAAAATGTTCATCTGAAGGGTAATATAGCTTTCAAATAAATGTAGTGGATTAGAAAGTACAATATTTCCTTCTGAAATGTAGTAAGAGTGAAAGTAGAGAGCAGCATCAAATAGAAAATACTCCAGTAAAGGACTAGTTCCTCAAAATTGTACTTAAGTAGTACACATTACATCCCATTAATTAAGTTCAATAACTACAACTGTAAATTTAAAACTACATTACATGGGTTCATCTTTAAATTACAATCATCATCATCATCATCATCATCATCATATCCATTAAGATCATTGTGATCCTATAAAAATATTGATTATAGCTGCTCTCACACATAGCCTATATTTAACTTTGTGACAGCTGACACATGTTAATGCTCTGATAACTTGTGGTATAAGTGTGACTTGATTACAACACACTGGACTTCTTTCATTTTTACTGCAGATACTTCACATTTCATGACTCGGCACAAACTGTCTTTAAACATTTAACAGCTTGTGTCTGTTTAAGTGTTTCGAGGGGAAATAACTGAAGCAGGCCCAATCATTACTTTTTTTTCTCCTTTTATTGTTTATAAAATACCAACATAAATACATAAAGGAGACTGACTGATATTGCTGTGTGTGGATGCGTGTGTGTGTGAAACAGAGGAGCAGGCGGGGGAAAAAAAGACACCAACTAAAAACAAATGCTCCACCCCTCTGTAACGAACACACAGTGGCTTTTACTAGTCAGGAAAAAAAAAACACAAAAAAGAAAAGAAAAAAAAAGTCACCTTTACTTCACATACTGTGTGTGGACAGCAAGAGTAGAGAGAGACGTGTCGTACGATCAAAGATAAAAATCACGTTAAATAAAAATGAACCAAAAAAAACTAATAATAAAATACTGCAATACAAAAGCAGCTAAACCTCCATCTGTTAAAAGAGACATGATGAGGAGGAGGGAGGAGGAGGAGGAAGGTGTGAAGGTCCATCTACAGACAGACAGATAGACGCACATACAGGATATTCAATATGTGTTATAGAGCAGCAGTGGCAGCTCTGGGTCCAAAGGTGAAACACAGACACCCATGCTTCACTCTTTTCTTTCACTTTCCTCCTTCATCGCCTTTCTGATTACTCGCAAAAAAAAAACACGAAGGAAAGGAAACTAACGCTGTCATAATTTAAGCGACCTTCCCCTCCAAACCCTCCACCAACATCAGCATTTACAGAACCCCGCCCCCTCCTCACACCGTGCTCTTCGTAGTGTTTCCAAAGTCAACTTGGTTACACTCTCTCACTTTTTTATATTCATAAGCCGTAACATCACCATCTGTACACCAAGGCAGGTTTTTTTAAAATGTTTTTTTTTTTTGTTTTTTTTAAATGCAAACTACAATCATCTGTTTGGAGCGCAAAGCAGTTTTCCTAACGTCTTTTTTTTTTTTGTTTACAGTGAAGATGCTTTTATAGGCTACGAAGGCAGGGAGGGTAAAAAACACCGAAGAAGGAGCGTAAAGGGAATGTGACGAGACACACACAGCAGAGATGCGGCTGACTTCATTTAACAAGGATCTTCTTCTCCAAGCTCCGACTCCTAAATTTGACCTCAGACTGCAATAAAAAAACCTCAGGAAGCCAAAGCTTGCTCTCTCTTTCTCTCTCTCTCTCTCTCTCTCTCTCACTCTCTTTTTTCAGGTATTTGTCTCCACAAACTTTAAAACTAAGGTCGGCTTTGTTCATTGGCTAATGTATATATATGTGTAGATAAGTGGTGGAGCCGCACCACTTTCGTGTAATACCTGCTACCTGAAATGTATATATACACATTAACATAAACACAGCCTAAGAGACACGGAACCACAATACTTAAAAAAACGAACTGTGGATACGTTGCCGTGACAGCTGATTCACCAGAGACGATAAAAGAAGCAGAGACACACACTAACAGACTAATGGCCTTGAGTCAGATTTTTTGGGGGATGGGTTTCTGTACTCAAACTCTGCTGTTCTGGTTTGACCCTCGTGGCTTTTATGCTACCGGGGGTGAAGTGTGTTGGAACGCTGCGACGTGAGAGACGACGGCCCCCGAAACTGATCCGAGCCGTTAACGTTATCGTGTTTAAAACATTTAGCGGTTTGCGTCTGTGTTTTTTTAGTTCTTACAGTCAAAGACTAACGTGGCAAAGACGACCGTGTTACCGGAGAGAAAACATGGCGGTGGGAGAAGGAGGAGGGAGGGGGGGCTAAAAACTAGAATTGTCCAATCGCTGGCCAGGGTGGAAGAGAAGAAGGAAGGCCGTTTTTCACTGGGCGCTGACGACGGTGCCGAAGGTCTCCTGGGAGGCGTAGACCATGTAGAGGAAGCCGTCCTGGTCCCGCTCCCGCTCGTACACCTCAGAGATGGCCGCAGACACGGACACCATGCTGTGACCGTTCACCAGCAGGAAGAAAGCCTGGTTGGAGTTTAGCTGGAGGCGCCTCCTGGTGGGGGAGAGAAGACATGACAGGGAGTGAGAGAGGAGAAGACAAGAGAAAGGTGAGGAAAACCAAGAAGAGGAGGGGAAAAAAGAGGGAAGGAGAGGACAGGTAAGGAAAGAAAAAAGGAAATGAAAAGAGGAGAGAGGAAAGGGGACAAGAAGAGGAAATCAAAAAAAGAGAAAATGGAGAAAAAGAGGGGAGGAGATGACAGGAAAGGAAAGAAGAGAGGAGAAGAGAAGAGAGGAGTTGAGGTGTACCTGATAATCTTGATGAGTTCACTCATGTTGACGTGGTCTGGCACCAGGAACTTGGTCTTGTCCAGGATGGGGAGCTGTTTTTCTCCTTTATACCTCTCAATGATCACCTGCAGCACACACACACAAACACACACACACACACACACACACACAAACACACATCAGTGAGTGCTCTACAGTTACACAGATGCTGTATTTTCTACCCTGACCATTTTCTAATCTGACGTCTGCGATCGATACCAGGGATGAAACAGGAAGATGAAGTCACACATATCAGATGATGATGATGATGATGATGAAGACGACGAAGAACACTGTCTCTCTTGCTTTGTCAAACTGTCCAGAGACTTCTTTTCACTCAGACATTTAATCAAGTTAAGACTTGTGCTGCTGTGAAAGAGCTCTGATGAAGAGCAGTGCAGAGGCACAAGGAGCGCTTCATCATCAATGACATGAGTCATCTGTAACAGTGATCATCTGAGGCTGGCTGCCGCCGAGCATCTGACTCTCACTTTATACAATAGAAAACACTCATTAGCTGGTCTGAGCTGCTTGTGATAAGGCTGCGTCTTCCAGGAGTGGCAGCAGTCTGTCTGAATGCCGGTCGAGTCAAATTAAAGCTCAAAAAACACATTTTGTGGGGGGCTTTAAAATCTGCATAACACACACACACACACTATCTTTAGATGTTTATTTTTATTATTATTATTATTATTATTAATAATAATAACATCATCATCATCATAGTATACTTATACTTATTACTTATTGTAAATATATAGTAAGATGTCACGATTGATGCTTTAGGAAAGTCTTTAAACATGATTTTGTAATGTGAATATGATGACAAATGTGTAGAATTTCATTTTATGGAGCCAAAACATTCAAATAGGTTCAAAAAAGTCTATCACTTGACTATAAAGTAGGCTTCTCTCTATCTCTAATAGGTTTTAATTCCAGCTGTTTGAATGCTGATTTTGGATTTGGTTTTAATAAACACAACTTTTTGCATATAAAAAAATGTGTATCAGCTGCACAAAAATGTAGAGAAGATGCATTTTATTTTTCTGTTTTTGTGTAGTGTTTTATAGTGGGAAAGGTCCAGCTGAAAGAAATGTGTTTACAGTGTTTTTACAGCTCTCGAGTGTAAAAACTGGTCTAATCCTAATCTGATCCTGAGCAGTATGTAATGGTTATATTTCATATTTATTCTTCTATTGTCGTATTGTTTTGAGACATGTCTGTTTTAGTCTTACTTAAGTTGTGTCTCCTTGCACTTTGATCCCCATTTTTTCACTATGCCTTACCAAAATGTATAGTAAAAATAACAAAAAAAGGAACGTGAAGTCCGATATTAACTCTCCTTTTAGCTCTGTGTTTGGTCTCCACCATCTCCTGAAGGAAATCTCTCTCTTTTTAGCTACTAAATGCTCCACTCACTACGAGCACCAGCTAGAAAATAACAGCTGCTTCCTTTGAATGTAAATTATACTGATGAGAGCTGTGATAGTGAGCAAAAAGAAACAGTTAAACTGAGGGCTGAAAATCATTTTGTGTGGCTGCCATTTGGAGCGACACCTTCATATGATCCATCGTTCCTGTATGCTATTAGAACAATTATTGATTAAAGCCCCTCTAAATATTGATTGAAACCCCTTTAAATGTTGTTTAAAGCCCACTTAAAAGGTTGATTAAAGCTCCTTTAAATATTGATTAAAGCCCCTGTAAAAGTTGATTAAAGCTCCTTTAAATGTTGATTAAAGCCCCTTTAAAGACAGAAAAAACATCTAACCAAATCCCAGATCGATGATATTGAATTATCCATCATGATAGCCTCTGTATATTGATTTTCATCCAAGCTCTCCAATGTAAGCTGATATACTAATATAATAATACATAATGTAATACCTGTAATACATAGATCAATTGGTCAGTTGATCGTTTGTATAATTGCATAAGGAGCCAGACCAGTAAATTGGTCAGAATGATGTATAATATAGAAACAGTGTTGCAGTTACATAGTTTGCCTACTAGAGAGCGCTGATGAGTTCATTTTCCATCTGTAAAATGTCCCACTCACAATATACCTTGGTCACAATTCTTTAAAAATAAAATAAAATTGGTTTAATTGGCCACAGAAATCCAGTATTATTTTGGGCTTTAATTGTGTCTTTTATTATCTGTTCAATATGCTTCTTGGGAAAAACACATAAAAAAAAGTTTACTGAGCTGTAGATAATTCATCTGTAACATCTGTAACTTTTCCCTGTATAAATAATAATGATGAATATTAAAATAATAACACATTGCTGCATCAGGCAGTGATTTTGAAGACGTGTCTGTCTCTTTAACACATGAACGGAGGCAGATTTTATTGTTCAAGCGAGGCAGGAACTGAGAGCTATAATCAGTCTGTCACCCACCACACCCCACCCCTGAATGGCTCCAATGTGGCTGTCTGGATGGAGTTACATTACAGTGACACAGCGCATCTGCCTCTGGTCTCAACACTTCCCATGACATGGCAGTTTATAACCCCAGGAGACTACACAGGAAACAGACACGCACACGCGCACACACACACACACACACACACACACACACACACACACACACACACACACACACACACACACACACACTGGGGTGCTTTTAAGATGAGCTGTAGCCTTACTTGGGTGCAGCAGATGGAAGGCTGTGCTGATACTCTATCTCAAAATGATAAAACGAGCAGGTGAAACATGAGGTGCATGTATATGTGTGTGTGTTTATTGGCAGTTGCTAAGAGACGACCGACTCGCCTCACTCACAAGCTTACAATTCAGTCAACCTTTGCTAGAAAAGTAGAAACCCACGCCTGATTTGTTCATCTAAATTAATAAAATGAGAACCGGTGGGGCGGGACAGGCGACACATCACCCTTCAGAAACGGAGAGAAGGCCGACACGAGAATTAAAGTGACTGACATTTAAAAAAAAAAAAAAAGAGTACAGCCAGGAAACATGTGGTAACGCTTTCCGTTGTAAAGGGTCTTGTTCTTACTCGTGTCTTCCTGGAACACGTATCGTGCTGATTGATTCCTACCCTGACGGTTATTCTAACGTAAAATCTGCTTCCTCTCAGCTTTGGAGCAAATGAGTGAAGGCTCATCTGATTTTTAAACACGTGGGTGCACTCACAGGTATCTTGTTGGGGTGCTGCTCCCGGATCAGTCGGACATCTTCTACTCTCTGCTCTGTGAGGGCAGAAAAAAAAAGACAGTGGTTAACCAGCTGACAGAAGTCAAGAGGTCAAGAGAATCGGGTCACACTGATAAAACATTAATGAGGTCAAAACTAAAGATAAACATCTAGGTAAAAAAAACCCCAAATAAACAAGGATTAACAGATGTTTTGTGCAGTGTTTAAATCACCTGTCTGTTGTGTGTAATGCCTATGAAGAACAGTGTTGTTGTTCTTATGATCTCTGGTTAAACAGGTTTGTAGAGGTGTCACATATCATACATACTTCTAAGACCCACGCTGAAGACTGCAGTCAGCTCTAATTCATCAGATCCCATCTAAAAAAATAATAACTATAAAACTATTATTGAAGATTACACTGTTGGGTTTTTGATAGAGCCCAATGGAAACATGAGGGAACAATGTATTTAACAGATTGCTTAGTGGGCCGAGGCTCTCGAGTGAAAACGTAATGGGCTTTTCCTTAAATCCACTCATGCTGTGACCGCATTGTTCCACAGCGATTAGCAAGATTATCACATAAAAATTACAATTCACTCCTTTTCTGTTTAATCAGTGCAATTACACATTCATGACCCTGTATGGTTTTGCTTCCCTTACAATAAATGAATAATAAATAAATGAGACACAAGCATGTCAAACACACCACAGCCGCCTGCAAGCCATGAAACCCAAATGTCTCATTTACATAATGTGGATCGAATTCATAAGTCGACGCAGGATGAGATGAGACGGATGTTCCCAGACCTTCCTGAAGGAGTGTCAATGATTAATGTTTCCCAGCTGCTTTCAGTAAGAGCTGCAGCATTTAACTCTCAAATTTGACCCGTTTTTATATCAGAAATACATTTGAATTCTTTGGCTTTAAACGCAGTATGAGTTCAACTACAACATTAGTCTCTGTGTTGTTGCTATGTTGTTGCTATGTTGCTTTTATGTTTTGGATTGTTCAGCACTTTGGTCAACTGCTGTTTGAAATGTGCTTTATGAATACATTTGACTTTGAAATATGGATTTATCTCATCTAATTGGCTGAAAATCACATGGGTGGTTCCATGCTACATTAGTAGTAGTAGTAGAAGTATAACCATCACTGCTTTCATTGAATTGGGTGATAATTTGTACTTTATGCTTTACAAACAGTAAGATTGGCTCAATTGTGATCCAGGAGGACAACAGGTAAGATTATGTTGCTGCCATTCAAATAGTTGAAATGATTTCAAAACTGTATCCTGACTAAGTTTATTAGTTTGTGATAATCTGTCAACATATTTTCCTCTGAGTAAAACTGATTAATCATTTCTGCCTTTTTTAAACTAAAAAATAAACTATAATTTTATTTAAATGAGACTTATTGATCACAATTTCCAAAATAAGTGTTTTATTGAAGGTCAAACCAGACTAGGTCAATTTAGACCCCAAAGACGGCCGACAGCAACACGACAAGAGGGTTGAAAATCATCTTCACGTACATCTGGATGTTCTGATTGGGCGACAGTGTTGATGACATAAACCAGTGCAGGTGTTTTGTGAAGTTTAACCTCATCTCATGTGTAATTGAGCCAAAATACACAGCAACAGATACACCTCAGGCCTAGTGCACATTGACCTGACAACATCAATAACAACACTGTGTTTGTATTGTGGTCAAAACGGTCAGACAACAAACCGGAGCACACAGCAGTGAGAACATTACGATCACCATCACTTTTTAGGGGTTGTGAATTACAGTGGAACCTTCTGTCGAGACGGAGAAGCATCCAGAGCGTTTAACATCTAGAGTGGAGTCATCAGAGAAGTTCGCTCAAGTTTAGAGTTACCAGATATCCAGTCTTGTGACACGCTTGCTGAATGATGTTTGCCAAGAGGATCGCTGTGAGATTACTTAATTCAATCATCTGATTATATGCTGCTGCCAAAGGGAAATATTTGTCTTACTTAGGATGCCATTTTCATGTTAAACTCAAGGAATTGTTCTATGTTTACATTTCAATCAGGACGAATTCACCACCCAGAAAGAAGGGAAGCTCTGTGACTTGTCCATCTCATGACAGGACCTAGCAACAGACTGTCTTTGAGTCATCGCTTTTCAATGAAGTACAAAAATAAACAAATAAATCAGGGAAGTAGTTGACCCAAAGGCCTGTAGGTTTTTTCACAGTTTCGTCATAATATGGGAATTAGTCAGCGGCGTCCAGCTTGAATGGAATATTCTCTGTGGTTTCCTGACTCATTTTTATGACCCACAGTATAACACTGATTTTCAACTTAAAGTGATTCACCCAGCTCCCATTTGTCATTCTCATAGATTCCTCTCACCAAAAATCCTGTTTTGACACGTGATAAAAATAGATTATTCACAAGTTGGGACTCTATTTGCAAATCCAAACAAAAGATAGAGATAAAAAATACAGATGAAGTCTGGTTTCCTGGAAAGGAAACATAACAGGTTTAACAGGCTTGAGTTTTTGTGTGGCACGCAGGTCATCATTTGATCCATGTGGTTAGAAGACTCTGATATGTTTGGCTGATATATTTAGTGATGCTAAATATTAAATTAACTAGCAACTATTTGAATAATCGATTCATCATTTTAACTCATTTACTAAGAAAAAAACCCTCCAAATTCTCTGATTCCAGCTTCATAAAAGTGAGTAAACTGGATGTTTTTGGGATGTGGACAAAAGGAGGCATTTGAGGACATCACCAATGGGCTCTAGGAAACAGTGTTGAACATGTTTCACTATTTTATGAACCATGCAACTAATGAAAATAAATTAGTATAATATATAATAGTAGTTGCAGCCCTAGTTTGTGGTGTTCTATGAAAAAGATGTGTCATTTCCGGTTGTGTGGGTAAGAAATACAAATGTCAATAATCCACCTTCGAGGTTTGTCATGCTTCTCAGGGTGATTATAATGTCTTAGCTTAGCTTTGTAACGGATGTAATGGGACGTAAACGGTGTGGGTGACTGTCATGCCCATTGTATAACCTTTAAAAGTAAAAAGTATTTTGACTGTGTGTGGGGGGGTTACATAATAATGAAATGACACAGCAGTAGCTAACCAGCAGCTGGTGGTCACACTGCTAACAGCGGCTAACACTGAACCATATGTTCATGTGATTCAGTTAGCTTCACTGACTTTGTCTCGGTATTACACAGATGTTTATATGTTAAAAGCTTCACCATAACTTCACTCAAACAGGGGCGATTGTAGGATCAGACCTTCAGGGTGGGCCTAGTGTTGTGTTAAAGTCAGAAAATAAAGTGAATACAATACAATTATTATTTATTTATATTCTAGGGGCGCTGAGATCAAATTTAGGGGTGCTCTAAATCGCCCGTTCTCAGATATAGTTCAACCCACGTGACAACTTGTTTCTCCACGCGGGGCTGAGACTCACGTGCTCCTGTTGTGCAAATTTGGACCAATAACGTGAGGTTAAACTGGGAAGCAGTGACTCTATACTGGGAAAAAACAACAGGGAAGAAACAACGTGTTCTTCCCAGTTTTGCACAATGTGTATAACACTTACGTCATACTTAATGTGAGGAGTTGGTTGAATGTATATAACAGCTTACAAATAACACTAAAACGTTATTAATATAGCCTACATGACAAAGCGCAGAGCTCAGTGTCTGAGTGTCTGTGTTTACATAAAGCAGCTCAGGCCTCGTCTTGAGCTGTCTGTGCTGGGAACACAAAAGCGAAACTTAATCTAACTAAATGAAACTAAAAGACACGTTAAACACACTTTCATGTTCTATTTCACCCACCTCCCCTCCTCCCCTTCCTCCCCTCTTTTTTTAAACTCCTCTTTTCTCCTCCACAAAGTGCCCCATCCCCCAATCCTGCAGCTCTCTTTCTTTCTCTCTGCTCTGCATTTCGACACCACTTTGTTTTTCTCCCACACCGCTCTGACACAAATAAACACACTGTGGCGACGACAGGCCTACACTCAAAAGCCTTATTATATTATATTATATTATATTCGGTGCTGTAATTAACTCTATATGTAAACAAGTGGAGGATATTTCTATCTTTATCTTCCTGTATTTAAGTTGGCACAGAGCTCCGTACACGGTTAGCTTGTCTAATTAGCTGCACATAAACAAATCTCTGATGTAAGCTAGCCTCTTTAACGCACTGTTAAAGTATGAACCCAACTATAAGGACAAGATGAAGGATAATACTCGTCAGTGGGTTAATAACTTAACATTGCCTGTCCATATTAACGCAGTAATTCACTTCAGGCTACAGCTACAAACACACCGCATTCATGTATAGAAAGTTAACAGACGTAAATGAGCAGAGTTGTGTGTAAAATGGTGCAAAAAAACAAATATAACCTACCGAATGTCCTTCTTTGTTTGAAGGTTTTTTCTGAAGGCATATTGCGTCAAAGTCAACCAGTTGGCAGTAGATGAAAAACAGAGGTAGCAGCTGTGTCAAAGCTAAATAATCTATATATAAAAACTAAAAACGGTTTATAAAAGTGTCCGTGCTCACAGAGCCGCTAGCTCGTTGATAAAATAGTGACAGATGATGATCAGAAAGTAAGAAACGAATTGATGTCGTCGCTTCCTTCTCTGCTTGTTTTTATCGGGACGAGCTCAAGCAAGCAAAACAAACCTGTCAGCTGACCGGTGACGTCATGCGCCTCTCTCTCTCTCTCTCTCTCTCTCTCTCTCTCTCTCTCTCTCTCTCTCTTTCTCTCTCTCTGCACTCATATATGTGTTTCCGACAGTTGTATATTTGAGCTTCACTGTGCAGACTGACGGATGTGCAGGGTTTGATAGTAGAAGACTTGTCATTCATCGGCTGAGGGTGGAAAATTTCTCTGAGCTCATTGGATAAATCAATCAATCAATCAGAATTTAAGGGGCGGGCCTACCAGCAGGATTTGTGACATCACAACTAGTTTGGAAGCCAATCCCGGGGTCCGTTCCATAAAGCAAGCTCAGAAAAGCGGCGCTTATTGTCGAACACCTGACTTGAATGAGCCTAACAAATGAGATCAGGCTAAAGCGGTTCCATAAAGGCAGATCCACATTCTCACAATCAAACTAATTCAAGACAGGCTGAAGTATTCAGACTAATTGCGTGTCCACGCCATTCATGAGCAGCCCAAGACTTCAAACACAGATCAAATGGATTCACAATGACAAGATCCACCACAAAAGAGCCACAGAGCAGCAGTCTCCAGCACACACTTCTGCTGGAGACATATGAAGAATTTAAACATATGATCACAAAAAACAATACATAAAATCCAAGAGAAAGACTGACAGGATATTGCTGATCAACTGAATGGGTCTGATCTGTCTCTGTGCTCTTGTTGCAGTACCGTGTGTACTATGACAGCTCCTCGCTACAAGCTCCTCAATCAAGGGACATGAGAAACAGTGCATGGGTTGAGGTCGTTAGACTGGACCTTAATCAATTAAAAGAAAAAGGGAAGACATGCATCCACTAAACACGTTTACTTTTTAGACATTATTTTAAATGTACTAATCAATAACCAATATCTTTAAAACAGCACTTCTTACCAAGAAAACAGCAGTTAAAGGTATGGATTTAAATATTACATCTCTTATTTTTCCATACATACACACATGTTAAGTTGACTATGTACTAGACTATATATATGTATGAATGTATATATGATTATTAAGTCGACTGCTATATGTATAAGTATGTGCATGTGTGTGTGTGTGTGTGTGCTATATATATAGCCTTTATGTATATGTGTATAGGCCTATATCTATATATCTTTATATAGATAGATAGATAGATAGATAGACTTCATGTGAACTTTTTTTCAGTTAAACACACACTTAGACAGCGTAACAAGTCACTGTGTTGAGTAAATCGAACAATTAGCAAGTAACACTGTAACTTTTTTTTTTTTTTAGAAATATGTTCATTGATTTTCAATGTAGAGAAAAAAGGAAAAAGAAAGAAAAAAAAGAAAAGCATTACAACGATATTTCATGGTCATAAAATGAGTATCTACTATAGACAAACATAACAATAATAATAATAATAATAGTAAAATAAATAGGTCAGTAGACATATACAAGATCATACTCTTGTTTGCACTGTGAGGCTTTGTACAATAGCCAGTGTCTATGGGTTCACATTTTTAGCACACTGTAACTTTTTATATGGAAAAACCTTATCAGATGCAAACTATATTTCAAAGTAGTGTGTTTTTTATACATCTTAAAACAGGTCTGGAGTGGCTTTTAGATACTGTCAATTTTCTAACTGCCATTCCAGTGATGTTTTTACTCTTTTCTCTATAAACCTGCATGATTCATCATCATCAAGCATCATTCCTTGTAGGGCTAGGTTCACAAGTCACCTAAGATCAATACAGTTTTTACAAGCTAATTGAAACTCTAAAACGAAGAATACAATAACCCCATCCCAACATCAGATTTTGATGAACAAGTCGATTTGACAGTGTGGAATATATTGGTTCAATTTTTGGGCCTGTGTATTCTTGCATTTAGTGTGCACTAAGCTTTATTTTCTTAGATGAATCAGAACTGGAGGGAATTGTTTTTGGCCCTTTCAGATTCAACAAAATAAAAAAAAACTAGTGACTGTGACACCAAGTTTACAATAGTTTAATTTAACTAGACATATTAAAAAGAGATAGTTCCTCAAATAGGAGGAAGTTTTGCAATCTGTTTGTATTTATCTGAGACAAACTCTTATTACATGAAAGGCTGTGCATATTTAAAGCTGGTCTGTGTAAAGTGTGCAAACGTTTTAAACTTGGGATGTCATTAATCACAGCAATGACTCGCCCTACTATGTTTGTATTCACATTAGACTCAGCAGCATTAGTTAAGGAATCATACTATGTTAATGTAACTGGTGCATTTTTCAGGTTTTGCAACAACAACTTCTAGTAAAAATTAGACTTTGACACTCCACAAGAAGTCATCTTTAATTAGAAAAACTGGTTTAAATTATATCTTCAATGTTACACTTTGTAGTTAAATGAAATGAAATTGTAAGGTCACAGTCACATTCATAGATGAGCAGGGAGGATAAAGTCAAACTTGCCTCAATCCGAATTTTTGAATATGTCTCACAGATTGATTCTTTAGTTGAATAAATGTTTTGTTACCATTTCTAAAAAATCTCCTTCACTGAACATTCCTGCTAGAATGAAACAAGCATTAGCAGCCAAAAGGTCCTGAATGCACCTCAAGCATCCAGTGTAATCCTTCAAGTACTAAAAGCTTATATTAGTATCTCCAAAATGTCAATTTTTCATGAAGAAACTGCCCCATGTTCAGCTTCCTGATCATGTATTTCTTGTTAATTCAATGACTCTTTAAATAGTTTATTCAACTTAAGAAGTACGAGAATTTTCTCTCAACCACGTTTGGGAGAATTTCACCAAATTTGGAGATACATACTGTATTTATCTTTATACAGTGCTTGCTGAGATAGACAATGTATCATGGTTAGTTCATGTATAGCATTAGTTAATGTATATGTTTTTCATGGAAATTCTTTCTTCAAATTAATTAAAACCATTAGATAAATGTAGTGGAATAAAATGTTTCTCAATATTCATTGTACTTCCCTTTGAAATGGTGCAGTGGTATAAAAGTATAACAAAACAGAGATACTAAAGTAAAATAAAAAAAATAAAAATAAAAACTACATACAGTACTTGAGGCTATATCTGTGCTCATGGAGAGTGATGGTTGTAGTCCACAGGATAGTAGAAAGTAGGTCAAGAAGAAGATGCAGTTCTTGCTTTTGTCCAGCAGGTGGAGAACTTTGATCACCTGTTGCTGATCACAATACTGTTAAAGGGAACAGTGCTAGTCAGGGGGAAGGACTAGGGGGGAAGCCTGGTACATTGTCCAGAGTTTAACTAACAACACTCTTTACTACATGCAGTAATAAAGAAAAACAACTGGTTTTAGATTCATATCAAGTCTCTGTTCAATAATAAGTATTGCATTAGAGACATTGCCACATAGATAATGCAAAGGCTCAGGCTTGTTTTTTGTTTTCCAAATGCAAATTAATACAATAACCATGTCCTTCACATGCAGGAACACGCACATGCAACAGCTCTTTGTCTCACCCTCTTAACACACTGAACACATGATGATGACAATATTATCTGTGCAACACTGAAACTCCTCTCTTTACCCTTCTCTTTCTGGTTCTTTCTGCAGGAATGGCTAATGTTAGACCTGGCAGTGTGTATCATATTTTTAGGTCGGCCATGCTGTGAAGCCTTCCCTGCGGACTTCCACCTGAAACCCCCCAACTGGTGCTCAGTCAGGTGTGTGTGTGTGTGTGTGTGTGTGTGTGTGTGTGTGTGTGTGTGTGTTAGAGGGATGCAGAGAGATTAGTGTGTGTGTGTGTGTGTGTGTGTGTGTGTGTATGTGCAAACGCCCAACTGAGTGTGTCTAGGACAGATATGAAGTCAGTTAGAAATGATCTACAGCTAATATACATGTAAAAACAAACACACACACACACACACACACACACACACACACACACACACACACACACACACACACACACACACACACACACACACACACACACAGACATACACACACAATATCATCTACCATAATCAAGCTGTGAGTTTGTCTCAGCATGGTGCAGACCCTGAGGACTGTGTGTGCGTATATGAGGCATCCACCCCTCTCTCCCGAGTCTAAGACAGCTGTAGATGTTGATAACACAAGAAAGTGGGAGTTGGGGTTTTGGTGTGTGTGTGTGTGCGCGCGCTCTGTGTCTGAGCACACACCTACGAGTCAGGGGACACCCCTACCCTTCAATCAAATATTTGCTGTCAATATTTAGACCCTCTTCTTCCCTCATCGGTGTGTGCTCCTGCCTGCTCCCTACACTCATTAGGTGGTGGTGTTGTGATTTCATAGCTCTCACCAGGAGCCTCCACAAGTGCAGAACTGGTCTCAATCAGCCGTACAGATGGCTGAAGCGCTAATCCATGTGATATGAAATGCTGACACTCTTATAGTGTTATATGTTGCAGGGAGGAACAATACTAGAGTGGTCGATAACAATAACAGGCGAGGGACCGCTGAATCCGGGCAAAACTACTAACCCTTATTGATTTTGCTCTATTAAATAAAAAAATGTAAGACGTGGATAAGTAGAGGTAGCTGAATCAGAGAGGAATTCTTAAAGGCCGTGTTACATTAACCCCAGTCTTTAGTATCTAGACATGCAGATAGTTACGTTAAGATTTTTGTGTTATGAGGTTGTGAATTGTCTGTCTCTCAGATTTTTGACTTTAATTCCAACATAATGGAAGTGAAAGAAAAATGGGACCTGAAAAACTGTTTCAACAAATTAAAGATAATTCCAGAACCTCATTGTGAAAACTTCTTCATCCGTCTTTGGAAGTACTTTCTGTCAAGGGTAGAAAATTGTAATTTTCCATTGCTTTTATGAGCACAAGCAAAACTTCATTTACGTCACATTCTGTATCTCAAATCACTGAAACTTCCAGCAAGGCTTGATGCTACAAGGGGCAAATATATATAGTGGTGTGAATTTCCTTATGGGAACGTATATGTACATGTTAATTCACGTAGAAATGTCAAAATCCTTCATATAAAATGCTCCTGGTTGGGATACCTATTGATATAAAATATAATCAACAGATATCCCAAAGTGAGTTCTCCCACCAAAAAGGACAGCAGCAATATTTTCCAATCTTAACACAGTGAAGCTGGTAAAAGCAGGCCAAAAAGACAATGACAGCAAACACAGGAAGAAGAAATACAGCAGCCATCTTCACGGTAATAAAACTGTGGCTCTTTCGGTCATCAACGGACATTCTGCCTATGTTTTATATGTCAGGGAATAATGAAATACCACCCCCACTCCCACCCCAATCCCAACCCACCCCAACCCACCCCTGGTAAATCTGCTCTGACCTTTTTACAGTCTCTCCCTTGAATCTATATCATTATCTGTTCTTTCTTCACCATCCACCATCTATTTTTCACCTTGTATTTTCTCGATCCACATGCCACCCCACCCTCACTCTACTCTTAGTGAAGGTCTTAAATCTCTCAGAGTGGAATATGCTGTTGGTGATGCAGTGAAGATGCAGTAACAAGCAGGAAGTTTTTTTTAGGAATGTTTTGGCTTTACATCAATGCAGGACTGATGAGCAGTGAGGAAGGGAGGTTTGTGTTCTGGTGATTGGAGCTTCCTCTGCAGGCTGTGGGCCGCCAGCTAAAGGTGGCGGCCAGGCATGTACTGCAACAGTAGAGCATAGTTTAAAACATTACCCTTCATTAACACTATGAAGTTGTATTATTTTTCCATCATAGCCTAAATGCTGTAGAAAATACTTTGACCTGTTGTACTTGTTTGTGCCCACTTGTTTGTGCCATCTAGTGGTAATAAAAGCACAATATATTAATCAGTGGCATCTTGGCCAAGTCAACCAAGAGCTGATCTACTGACAGAAGTGGACAAGGTACAAAACCTGATCAGATTTTATGGGTGAAACCTGTTTACTTGTGCTTAAGTTTGATGTACAAATTTGACTAATTTTAGCAACAGCAACCAGCTGTTAATCAGCTACACTGCTAAGCAGGAAGTACTCGAGGACCTTGAGGCTTCAACATCATTCCTGCAAACGGAAGGTGTAATAAACCCATTGTCACCATATGAGGATTTTTTTTTCAAAAAGTACTTCCTGTTCAAAGACAAATGCTTAGTTTTGTACTTATCCCGTCCTACTAATCCCAAATATCTGGGACAAATTAAAGGTTAAAATAAATCTCCATCTTTTTCCTTATTGAAAGATATATCACCTGAATATGCAAATCATTGCGAAATGTTCATTTATTGACCACAAAATGTCTTTTTACTACACTGAAAACACTTAAGGCTCCCACGTTACACATGTGTAAATTACACACTGGACCTCAATTGGCTTCAAAGAAGTTGTAATGTCACAAAATCCTGTTGGTACATCCAGACTGACCCGGATGCAGTCAGCAGCTCTGAGAGTACAGTTGGAATTAAGCTGTAATATTTGTTCTCCATCCCAGACTCTGAAAATAAGAAATACATATGAATTAGATGAAATGATGTCACACCTTGTGTATAAAATTGGCTGTATGTCTGATTTTTTGTCATAAAGTCTCACAACCTTGATGTAGCTATTGATGTGACTATTGACCATCGAGGGAAGGCTACAAAAAAATTAAAATGAAACAATAAAACAGAAAGAACATAAAGGTAACAGATGAAAGACAGCTGTACTAACACTACTCCAGCGCACCTAACCATCTAAACTCCTTATTCTCACCCTGAACCACCTCTCTCTTTTCCTTCACCTGAGCCACACGTACCAACAAGATCAACTCTGATTGTGAACTGTGTGCCACATTTCATATATTTTCTTGGTTGCTGTTGTGTAAATGATTAAATGTGCCTCTGTGTGTACGTGTGTGTGCCTGTGTGCACGTGTGTGTGTGTGTGTGTTCAGAGACTGCTCTGAGAAGACGAGCGCTGCTGCCGGAAACACTAAGGATTGTGGCCTTTTCTGGATTACATTGGTTGCGCTGTTGCCAAGACAACAGCAATTAGAAAAGACTAGGTTACCAAGCAGAGAGTGGTTATGTTTCCGTAGCAACCAAGGTCAGGGAGAAGGCTCTGGGTATACCTGAGTAGGACAGATACAACATATTTTTGTTATTGTGAGTACGAGGAAGCATCAGGTGCACGTGATGCTTTATGTCTGCGTTAAAGACTGAATGTCTGTTAGTTGGTATAGGTTAGGTATATGAAGGACATTAAGTCTGACATTTCCTAAAAGAAACTGCAAATATACACTTTCGAGTAATGTAACTTTACAAGCACTCAAGCACACAATCCTGCTTGTTTTCTTACAGGCAAACTGTTTTTCAGGGACGAGGACAGAACAAGCAGACAATGTGTCCCTCTATATGTAGGCCTGTGTGCGCCTTGCTGTGTGTGTGCTTCCTGTAATTAGTTGATTATCTCAGCGTGTAGTCAAACACCAGTATACACAAACACACTATAATGACAATGACATAACACTGGCCTCCTTAAGCCCTGATCTACAAGATAGTATTTGTCGTGCTTATGCAAAAAAAAACAGCAGCTGGGTAATACTGTAGAGTCACCACACCTCCATCCACACATCTCTGCCTCCTTCTGTCCTGTTTTGTCCCCCACCTTCCACACCCTCTCCACCCCCCTCCACTCACCAATTCGCCAATTCTTTCATCTCTCCATCGGTAAATGTCTTCTTCACTGTGCCTTAATCCCCCTGTTAGTCTGTCTCTCTCTCTCTCTCTCTTTCTCTCTCTCTCTCTCACTCACAGACACACACACCTCCCAGGTTCAATGTAGTGTGTAACCAGAGGCTATAGAACACTTAATCCCTCAGCACCTGCCTCCCATACCACGATGACCCCTTGCAGCTGTGTTTTTTTCTCTCTCTCTCTATCAGCTTTTATGTGTGTGTTTATTATACAATGTGTGGCTGTTGGTATATAAGCGACTTTGCATACATGTCAGTGCATTTGCCAGAGGGTGCGGTGGTGTTAGTTCATTTGCATAGTGTAGATGTCTATGTCTGCGTGTTTTTAATAACACATTGGAGGTAAAACAGATGTCTGGTGCTGTCGTTGTCTGCAAAACAGATGGAAGGGATGTGAAATAGCAACGTTCTGATTTTATACACTGTTGAACAGACTGTAAGGATTCAAATTCAACATGACACCGACACGCTACACAAACTGCTAGCATCATTTCAGGTTCATTATATTACGAATCACCATTGCATTAAGATTAAGCAGTGAGATTTTGGAAAACTATTACCAAGGAGTCTATTTCAGAGAGCAGATTCAACAAACTCTGACCCTGAACTCTTGACTTTATTAAACTTGACACAGGAAAAGTTACAAAACAGCTGATCAGTTATTTCAATCAACTGAGTGGGTTCACTGAGTGAAGCTAGTGCCTGATTTAAAAAAACCAAACACCATCAATGGAGCCCAGATAGTTTAAGTCACCATGGCAACAGATAAATAAAAGGCTCCATTTTAATCCAGTGGACGTAGCGATATAACTGCATGGTCGGTGCATGTTTATCTTGAAAAAAGGTTGAGTCAGAGCGGGAAAAAGAAGTGTCAGTGAGTTCACAGAGTGTTATTCAGCGTTGTCTATTAATTCATAATTAAGCTGATTTAGATTTCTTTAATGATGATGAAAGTAGAATCTGATCTGTGTGTCAGGCTGCAGCCAAGTCACATTTTATATTTTTATATTAGTTCAGCATTAATCTGAAAGAAGATGAAAATATGGTTAAAAGATTTAAAACATATGGATCAAAGACAGACTGTAAGCGCTCAATGTGATGCAATGAAAAGGTGTCAAGGTTAAAGTACAGCACATTTGAAAATGTTTTTGTATCTCAGCTCAACAGCATTCAGTGAAGATGCTCACTCAGAAATATTAACATATAATCTCCAATATTACAGGAATGATGTTCCATCAGTACAACCAATCACTTCATGGGTAATTATTATTCATTGATCCATGTCTAAAGCTTCATAGTGATTTTTCTTAAATTAGACTGAGATTAAATATTAAGTGCAGTTAACATTTCAGTGCAGGAGCTGCTCTAATAAACTGACTGCTGTGTGTTAGAACAGAAGCTCAAGCAGAGGTTTTATTCTGAGCTGAGGGTGAATTCACACTGTGTATGTTTTAATGTGAAGACAAAAGAAATGGCAGATGAACTTTAGATAGTCCAGAGCAACAAACTAATGGTAACTGCCCCAGAGTTTAAATTTCTTTAAGTTTCTGGAAATGAAACTTTCCCCTCATCTCAGGGTGAACAAACTCAAGAGTTTTCATTAAAGCTGCTCTCTGGAACACATCCCAGGTGTGCTCCAGTCTGCACAGCTGGTTACGGAATAGATAGGAAGTAGGCATGATGGAGAAAAAAAAAAAAGGTTGATTTTCAACCAGATTCCTCTTCTCCAAGGACACTCACATGTGAATGCATGTGTGAGGTTCTCTACTCTACTACAGCAAAGAATACAAAGAGCAAAATTTAGACTATTTTATTGGCAGAAAATATGTACAATATGTGAAAAAAAAAAAAAAAAAAAAAAAGAGTTAAAACTATAGAATATAAAATTACCTTTTTCTCCATCCATGTGAGAAAAAGAAAAGTTTGTTAGACAGCTGGTCATGGACCGACTGAATAAACAATTCTGATATAAATGTGCAGCTTTCAGTGCACGGCAGGAAAAAGAAAACTCCTTTGGTTCCTTCTAAGAGGTCCGGCTACCTACTGCTCCCACCTCCGTTGCACATCAATCACTCTCTCTACATCTCCATTTACACTTATTCTAGCCTCTCCTCCCTACAGGTCCCTCTTTGTTCCGCCGGGGAAGGGGGGAGAGAGGAGGTGAGGCGCCGCAGACAAAAGTAAAAGGCAGAATTGTCGCCTTCTCGCTGAGAGAGAGTGAAGGCGGAGGTAGAGTGACCACTGTTTGATGGAGGGGTGGGGGTTGGGGGGGGGACGACAGTAGTTTCCATCAGGAGGAGAATGCACCGAGACGACTGCTGATTTCTCTGGAGAAGGTGCGGGGCGACAAACAGGACAAACATGTTTGTTGTATTGTCACCAGTGCTGACAGGAGCTCCGCCGTCTTGCATCTTGCTGCCAACTGTGAGTCGGTGGGCTGTCTTGAGTTTAGTTTGTTGCACACACACACACGCACGCACAAGCTCCTCACGCGCACACGTGCCTCATGTGGAAGTTGACCACATACTCTGCATTGGTGCGCTGGACTGAGATGGCGAAAGGTTCGAAAGGGTGGAAGGTGAAGGCGACTAGGCGACGCACAGCGTGGTTCACCGGCCGTCCCAGCAGACCCGCCTGGATCTTAAACTTCAGCAGGCCTGAGTCACGTGCGTAAAACCTACAAAAAGAGAGAAAAGAGAGAGACATTAAACTGTGTCCCCTATGTGATAGAGATCTCAGGTTTCTATTCCACATCAGAGTCTGACTGGAGTCAATCTAAAGTCAATCTGTGGTTGATTAACACTTCCAACCCCTTAACTAAATCGTCAATCAAACACAGCCTCAGACTTCCACACTTCCAGCAGATGAATTGGTTCAGTGAATAAAGCTCAGGGTGCTGAAGAAGAGTCGGTTAAAAAAAACAAAAAAACTATCACAATTGTTGCTGATTAACCTTAAGCCATTTGACTGACGAATCAAATATAATCATTTCAACCTGAACTTTGGGTCATGTGGTTATGACCAACCAATCTCTACGACAAATGAGCAAAATGTTTTGTTGTAGTATGTATTGTTCTTATACTGTGTGGGTACGTGCCTGATGGGATGGTCCCCGCAGGTCTTAGGCCTCTCCATGACAGACACCCACTTGTCGTCGTAGCTGAAGAGGGAGAGGTCCAGGTAAGGGCTGCTGCTGTAGGACTGGGCGCTGATTGGCAGCTGGCCCAGCAGCCGACGCACCGCCTCGGTGTGGCCGCCGTATTTAGCGTTCACTATGGTGTCCTTGAATCTGAGGCACAGACGTACAGGGATATCACTGCTGTAGCATTAAATAAAAACAGGAGGCTTCACTCTGTGCTGGTTCTGATGAAGATTCACAGCTCAAATATCTCACAGACACAGACACACAGACACACAGACACACACACACACACACACACACACACAGCAGGGTTTTGCTTTTCGTCATTTCTCATCAATCCTTAAAAACTCTCCACTACGTTTTGTGTTTCTCTGTCTCCGCTCTTGTAGGCCATGACTGTTTCTCCCTGTGAAGGGGGGGGGGGGGGGGGGCTTGTAGCTGGCCAGTCGTAAAGTGGTTTGTTCAATGTGCTGGCCAGCTTTTCAATATCTCCTCTCCTTCTTCTCAAAATCAATTTTCCACCACTCTACAATCCAATTCTGAGCTCTTTCCCTCGCTCAAACTGTCCTTTATCCTCTCCTCCTTCCCCCGACACCCCCTCCCTCCGTCAGCTCCTCCCGTCTTCGCCTTCCACCTGGAGGATTTTTGTCACCTCACGCCGGCAATTCAAAAACCGCCAAATTCAATCATGGCTCTTCTAGCCATGCTCGGCTGTCTTAATGTCTCTCTTCTAGATCCATATTAAGTCCTAAAACTCCTTCTTCCTCCTCCTCCTCCAGGCGATCGCTGCTGATCTGCTGCCTTTCATAACCACCGGCTTCAAATCCTGCCTGACATTTGGCTGCATGGCGTCATGTTCAATTTCTATTTTCATTCAGAAGTAACTGAAATATATCATCATTTTGACACCCAAATCTGTGTTTTGGTTGCTTCCTGCAGTACAGAGGATGCGTCGGTACCTTCTCTGGACCTGTCGAGCGTAGTTGTTGGATGAGGCGGAGCAGGGGAACTGGACGGCCTGGCTGTGTAGTGTTGCGTTTCGGAACAGGTCGCAGAAGTTCTCGAACAGCTCCAGCAGCTGGTCGGATGTGTTCTCAAAGACGGCCAGCACCTCTGTGGACACCATGTTGTACACCACGAAGAACGACGGCTGCCGGACGCAGAGAGAGAGGTTGTGAAGGTTTGGAGAAATAAACAAAAAAAACAAAAACAAACCCAACAACATATTTGGCTGTATTTTTTGTTTTGTTGGCATGTTTTTTCCTCCCACCCCCCAAGCATTTTGCAATCCAGCGTGCTCTTCTTCAGGAATACTGAGACATTCATTCAGTGCAATTAGCTTCAGCCTCCGTGTATGTTTGTAAAATTCTATAAGATCCAAGCGATTATATTTCTATGCTCTTCATTAGAGAGAAAACTTAAGGGTAACACAATGGGAAAGCTGAGGCTGCACGAAAAGGAAATTAACATTAATTAGATCTGTTTGTTGTTGTGGTGAATGAGTCACAGGACTGAATCGGCAGGAGAGCCGGTGTCCTTGGAGACCTGAATAAGGAATCCCTTTTATACCATGTAAACAACAAAAGACATGAGAGAGGAGAGAGAGAACAGAGGGAGGAATTCAGACCGGGATCCGTGTGTGTGTGTGTGCGTGTGTGTGTTTTACCTGCGAGGGGTCTGTGACTCTGAGTGTGACCACGTCTTCACTGGTGTATTTAATGAAGAGGTGATGCTCATCCAGCAGTTGCATCTTCCACATCCTCAGCCTCCTCAGCTGATCAAAAAACTGGAAGAATCTGACCACATCATGATACAAAGAAAAAATTATAATAATTTAAAACCAATAAGTGGCTGAATTCAACTGATCAATAACTGAATATCTGTCAGGAGATCATTATGGAAGTGTTGCTAGAAACGATTGAGAGCCAGTTTACCTGCGTATAAGCCTGTATGCCAAACTGTACATTTTTTTTTATTAATGTAAAGAGTGTGCAAAGAAAAGGAAAAAAAGAGTCAAATAAAAAAATGATTTGTCATTCAAATATCATTTAAGTCATTTATTATGAAACCTCCCAAACATTTGCTGTTTTTAGCCGCTGTAATGAGGATTTATTATTTACCAGATCTTATCTGAATTTTGGATTATTGAAAAAAAAAAAGAAAAGACAAATTCTATGCCATAAATCATGATTTTCAGTCTTAAATTATAAAATAAAACTGAGTATCAACAGCACTACATTTGATTTATAACATTCATTTATAATAATGATTCTTTGTGATAACATTAAATAAATGTAACACTCAATTGTCAAACTGACATTTTTCACTATCTTATTTTAAGTATTATGTTTTTATTCAGTGCTCAGACTCAGTGCTTTACAGCTGCAACAATCAAGAACTAATCAGCAGTATTTTTTATAATCAATAAAAAGATTTCCATCTTCCCAGATTTGACAGTTTTTCTTTTCATATATGAAAGTTAATTGTTAATATCATAGACAAAACAAGCTATTTGAAGATCTGAAATTGAAATTGTGAGGTTTGTTCAGTCTTTTTTTAATGTCATAGTCTGGGTTAGGGTTAGACGATCAAGAAAATAATTAACAGATGAATTAATAATGAAAATAATTGCTGGTTCAGCCAAATTTGATTCCAAGTGAGCCAGAACCTTCAAATCTGTGCATAATAATCTATAAATAATCTATAATACATATATTATAACTTTACTGTGGTTTATTATAGTTCACCTAGATGGTAGCCTGGTAATAGATAGTGATAACATGTGTCCAAGCCCAACGAAGAGAAATGTATCCTTCCAGTCTGAATCACACTGAGACTGACAGTGAACGGTGAGTGAATATAAGTGAGAACAGCAGCAGTGCATTTATTGAAAAATTGGAATTCCTTTTCTGCAATTACTTTACAAAGTGGGCTGGTTTGTTTTACACCCCTGCTTTAAATCAAGGTATCCACAACTAACAAAACAATCAAACTACTTTATTTTAGAAACTTAAAAAACTTGTCTTTATAATGAGTCACAGTTACTCCCTGCTTTCAATGAAAAACACCTCAATTCATTCATTCATTTCAAAAGTTTAAAAAACAGCAGTACAAAATAATTTAGGGTTAGAGTTACCGTGGTAACATATACTCCACAAACAGCCTGCTCCGTAGCATTTCTAACTGTCACGCAAAATATAACTGTCTGTCAAATAATGTCTGACGGGTGGAAACAGAATCCCAAAAGACGGTTCCTTCAACTGTCTTTTTTGCACTCTCATCACTTTTGTTACATCCATGTCTGGAAACACATGATGAGAGAACTTTGAGGGGCCTTTACAAAAACACCTATTTCACATAATCCCAACACATTTGTTTATTTAAGATAAAGTTTGAGTTTTTTTCATTCACTCATTTTGTTCAAGCTGTGAAAACAAAACAAAAATGAAATAACATTCAACCTGTGTCACTCTGCTGTGTGTGGAAACTGCTTACAGTGATTATCTGCTGAGACACAGTCATTCATGCTGTTTAAATAAACTGCTTCTAGTAATCAATTCGTCCTCTTACAATGTTCATTATGGCTCTTTTCATACCTGACAACATACAGAAAAAAATGTAAACTATGTTAATCCTTTTTTCCCCTTCACTTTACTCCCATCATAAGCATCTGCGGCACTATTATTATTGCCTCGCGGTCACCGGCGGTAACCTGAGGCTGGTGCTGTGTGTACACTGAAATCATGACGGGAAAAAAAAAAGAGATGAATTTTTTCTCAGTGAAAAACAAAGTCTCCTGAAAGCTTCAGACAACAAAAGGAAGGAAAGAAATCTGAGTGAAGGATCAGCATTCTGCAAATAGACATCCTGCATGAGAATAGCTGATTATGTATTTGGTAATGTGAAGCTGGTTCTCCATCATGGGGGTAGTTAAGGCTACCCCCATGATTTTAAACATGTTATCTAGCCTACTGATAACATAGTGACATTAAGTAATAAATAATGAATAATGATAAACAAAACTGCTTTTCACTTTTCCCACCCAGATTTCTCCTGTTGATCTGAGGGATTAAACAGACAACCTTCCAGTCACAGGCTCACTTCTTTAGCCTTTAGGTGACTACTGCCCACACACAACTAGGCCGGAGTCCTGCAGGGGTTCAGGTATCCACGGGTCTAAAGGGCAACGCTTAAGCTATTTTTAAACTATTGCAAACGAAAACATTTTTAGTAACACATCCACAACATGCCCACTATTCAAGTTGATTGAGTTTGGTTGAGTTTTTAAATCACACCCACTAACTCTGCAGTTGTTGAAATGGGTCCTGAAGAGTTGAGAAAAAGAAAAACAAAAGGAGATTTTTGTATCTGATGTGGTAGTAAAACAGGACCCGTGCAGGACTCTGAACTAGGCTTCTATAAACTTCTGCATTTAATCTGTCAGCCATGTTTTGCTGAGCCATCTCCCTCGCCTTGTTAATTACAGCAGTATTGCCCTTTTTGGTGATGAGAAGAACACTGCTCTAGTTACCTTTTTTTTTTTTTTTTGCAACATAGTTTCTTCTTTTCGACAGTTGACTGTTCTGGGTTGCTTATGTACTCCATGCAGGCACACAATGCAAAATTCAAGCTGATTATAGTTTATGTTGATCAGATGTGGCTGAACTTTGTTAGTGGAACAACAGTCCTATCCAGCTCAGCTCAGCTTTTAATATAAAAAGCCAGTCACATGCAATATCCTATGAAGTTTAATGAAACTATAACTGAACTATGAAACTTAACTTTTGTGTTTATGTGAGAGAGGAAAAGAAGAGAGCTTTATTGCATACCTCCTCTTGGCGGTGGCGCTGCCGTCCTGCTCTGCCCTCCTCCAGAGATAGACCAGCAGCCTGTGCTTGAGGGAGTTGATGGTTTTGTCTGTGTAAAGGCGTGGGAAGCCTGGCTGGCTCTCGGCCTGAGCCTCCGTGTAAACGGCCGAAAGCGTCAGGAGGTCGTCCTCGTAGCAGAAGCGCCCGATGGTCCTTACATCCAGGAACGTTCCCTCTGGAGTCACCTGGGAAAAGGGAGAGGGAGAAATTAGATACCAGAGATATGAAGTTTCTTCCTTGATTTCATTGATGTAAGAGGCAGCAGATACACATATGGAATATTTTCTTATCACCAGTACAGTAGACCTCTCAGAAATCTATTTTAGTATTTTGAACTTCTAACCACAACCAAATCTGTGAGGTGTTTACAACCACTAAATCCATCCAGCTCACCTGAAAGACATGTATGGTCTGCTGCTGGACCGACAGCACGGCCAGGATGTTTCTATAGAGGTAGAGGCCCTGGTTGTGGGAAAGGATAATCTTGTCGCACTTAAAGGACCTGGTGTCGCACAGCCTGCCGGTGTGGAGGTCGATGATGTGGAGGGAGTAGTCTTCTAAAGGAGATCGAGGGTTTGGAGTCACCGATTCGTTGTTGCGATACACCTGGTTGGGAGATAAAATACGGATGGAAATGAAACTATGAAGCGAATTGGTATTTTTAAAAAATTCTGGTAAGTTTGATGAAGTGTTTTACCTCAAAGAAGTACGGCGGTGGCTCCTCTGGGACGTACACAGCCGACCCGACGATGACGTAGCGGCAGTCGTCTGTGAACAGGCTGCACTCCCGGTTGAGGTGTTCTCCGTTTGAGGCCACATTGGTGACGTGGAGCAAGGAGAAGAAGCGCTCAAACAGGCGACCTCGGATGTTGAGGGAGCGCTGGTCGTTGGCTGTTAGAAGGGTCTCCCCCTCTTGGCCTCTCAGCAGGTCCTGCGCCGCCTGACAACCTTGGTATTCGTATATCTTGGAAGAGAAACACCATCTCTCATCTTTTTGTTTCTGGTAAATCAGTTATTTAGGTCACCAGTTAACAATTTATTTTCTGTCCTCTTACCTCCAGAGATGTCTGGTCGGAGGAGAAGGCGATGAAGCAGCGTCCGTCGGGTGAGAACTTCCTAAGAAAGCAGGGCGGCTTCTCCACGTTGACTACAGTGAAGTTAGGGAAAAGGTTCTGGTGGAAGCAGCGCACTCTGTACCAGTGGGCGCCCGGTCGGCCCGAGCAGATCCGACGCCTCTCGAGGCGATGGACCACGTTTTGATTCTGGATCCGCCTAGGCTTAAGGGTCGAGGTGTCGTCGTCCATCGCTGCGGTCAGAGAATGGTCTCAAACCCAGATGGTGAAATGATTACATCACAAGCACATTTCTGGTATCTGTGGGCTCTGAGGAAAGTATTAATGGATAAAGAAGAACAGGTGAGTGCTGTGAAGTCTCGTTCACATGCTGCGTGTTGACCTGAAGATGGATTCCAGCATGAATTCGAATTTTGAGAATCGACTCGCTGATCAAATGTTTAAAGCTTCAAAAGCACCAAAGAGCTGCTTGCTTTTTCAATTTATATCCTCATACAATTTAATAAACTGAAGGTAGAGGGAAAAAACACAGAGCTTGACACAAGACAACAACTGTACTACCCTGTGCTCATTTTGAACTGACAACTGGATTAAAAGGAGCAATCTGAAATTCAATTCATTAACAATTCAGACTTTATTAAAGGACTCGTGATAGACTTAAATGTGTAATTTTTTTGGTAGCATATTGCACAATAGGGCCTGACCAAAACTGGATTTTTAGGTCCAATGCTGATACCAATATTAAGGAGTAAAAGAATATCAGTATCAATATATTGGCCGATAATCTTATATATACATAAACACGCATTTATTGCAGTGGTCCCTTAAATTTGGTTACCAAACACTTTTGACAAAGATATGTAATGGAGGAATGATGTTTTACCGTTTAAAAATAAATGCAATTTCAATAAAATGACATTAGTGCAATGACACAGTAAAGTCACTTGAAATTGAATATGTATATATTAAACTTGAATTAAGAAAAGGGGCCAAATATACATTAAATTAAGCATATATATCTTGAATAATTGAATAATATATATATATCGGCACATCAGACGGCATACACGCCAATAGCAATATATCTGTGATAGGCCAATATCGGCTGGTAATGTTGGTTGACTGATATATCGGTCTGGCTCAATTGCACAATTTAAAAAAGAAACTTCCCTGGATACCGATCTAATAAAACATTTTAAAGACAAAGGTCTCAGCTGACTAAAATATGTTAGTATGTTTGTACATTTACACTCTAACTCGTACTCACAGGTTAATTAAGGAATAACGCCTTCCAGCCAATTCAGCTTACTTCAATACTTCAGCTCATGAAACAACACTAGTACATTGTTACATGAGACATTTTAAACACAGTTATCACCATGTTATATTATTGTTATCACTTAGACAACAGCAGACAGTAACGAGTTTTACAGGCTAGTGTAAGCCAACAATGAAAGCAGTTATCAGTTATTAAGTTTCATTAACTTGCATTCCATTCATTTGTGTTGAGGTTTGACACATTACGTTGTTACTCACTCACTTGTTGCTTTTAAAAATCCGTTTTGAAGAAGCTTTCCGACACTTGCCGACTTCAGCTCGTTGTGTTAGCAACAGCAGTGAAGCTCCTCAACTTACAGTAACGTCAAACTGCCGACCACTAACCTCAGTCGTTAATGTCCGGCTTAATTTCTTCTACCAAGTACACATATAATACAAAACTCTCACGAACATAACATTTTTCCAAATCTCTGACTGTTTTAAGAGTCAAAGCGCCGCTATGTTTGTTTTGAGTGAGCCGTGGAGGAAACGCAGAAGAAGAAGAAGAAGGCAGCAGCGTTTATGTGAAGTGGAAGTCAGGAGCTGTCGATTTGAACAGCGCCAACACTTCTTCCTCAGGACAAAACTGGGACTGCACCCTGTAACTGTATCATAATTAGAATTTACAAGGATTTTTCTAATTTTTAAAATACTGCAGTGCACTTTTACAGGAACTTTTTGCTCATCGAGTATTTTATTATTACTTATTACATATATACATATACAACTTTTGGGTATTTTTAGTAATAAGTCAATAAGTAAAGTTTTTTGTTTTTTCCATTGGATAGTCAGAGATGTGTTTCTCTGTGATGTTACGTGTGACTATCTTGCTGTAAACCAAGCAATTTCCTGTGAAGGATCAATAAAGTATCTATCTATCTATCTATCTATCTATCTATCTATCTATCTATCTATCTATCTATCTATCTATCTATCTATCTATCTATCTATCTGAAATGTCTTACATCTCTTGCATTTTGGACTTAAATAAATGATTGGATTTGAGATACTGGCAGCTGAAAAGGCAACAACAATAACAGACACTAATGTGCAATGTTTGTCACAATGAAATATATGATGACATGTACAGTGAACAGAGTAATAAAGGACATTTTAGTTCCTCGAGACACATAAGAGCAAAATGGCTGTCCAATTTTTGAAACATTACATCTTCTATTCACTGAAAATGGCAGATATTGCCTCTGATCATGAAGTGGTTTACTAACCTGTGTATTTCATTATACTATACCTCAAACGTAACTGAAACTAATGTAAGTACTGTAAATATATTTCTGAACATTCCGAGTGTAACATTTGACTGAATTCGATTTTAGAAAGGTAATTGCAGTTGGCTCCATTTTGAGGCAACTCTCATTGTGGCCACACATCAGCTAAATGTGCACCTGCTGCTTTCACTGAAGTGCCAATTTACTGATCAGTAGGTGGGTTTGCAGGTGAGGAGCACAAGTGCTCCAGCAAACTTTGTACATTATTATAATTGCTTCAACTAAATTGACAGGCAAATACAATAGACCTCTGACCACTGTACCTACAGTCTATGGAACTGTCTTGTTTGTTTAGCCTATTTCATTTAATTGATTTGTTTATAAGAGCACGTTGAATAAGTACACCCAAGGTAACCTGCGTTTTGCTCCCCATAATGGCTGATAATTAAATTATGATTATCCTCTTTCTAAGGAGGCATGTTCTTAAAGGGCTGAGAATAGGATTATTAAAAGAAAAAGAAAAAAACTCACAGTACATTGGTCTTGGAAGACTGCTAATGGTTCTTTGTGCAATTATCCCTGACCAAAGAGTCTCGTTTAAATGTTGTAATTTTCCATAAAAGCACATGCAGTGGGCATAAAAGTCCAGTTTGAAAAGAAAAATGAAGAAATAAATGGAGGGAAGGATGTGAAATTATCCACTTTAGAATCTAATGGCATTTTCCTTTTCAACTATGCCTGATTAAACCTGCGCTTCAAGATGTGGATGTGCCTCTGCGTAATATTTGTGTGGATGAGTGCGCGTGTCCGCATTGGTGTGTTGAGCCTGTGTCCCGAAATCTAGTGTGTGTGTGTGCGTGTGCACGTACAGGTGTTTTTGTATTACAACAACAAGCGCACACACACACATAGGAGTAATTCAAAATAGAAACTGGTTGTTTTTCTGTTATTTTCCCTCTAATAAACTGCACACTACAAAGGGCCCTGGCCTCAGCTTTTAGCATCAGTCCATGAAGTAGAGAAGAGCTTGAGAGTCTACATCTAAGTGTTTTTATACACTTTTTAGCCTATCTTCCAGAAGACACAGTGCTTATTTAAGATCATTTTTTCATTCTTCTGTGCTTTTTACAGCCCAAAGTGGACAGCATCTATTCCTGTTCTTTTCACATCTCTTTCTTCAAGCGAACCAGCACCAAAATTTTCTCTTAACTGAATGTGTTCGGCACCCAGCCACAAAATGGAGTTACTTGAAAACTTCAAATTGTTCTCTTTTCAGCAGTCACTGGAAATAAGAGATGATAAAGAAACCAGTACAACCAGTGACTCTCTGAGACAACAAGCCTGATGTACAACATTTAAAGAATGTACCAAAAAAAAGAAAAAAAACAGTTTTGGAACAGGAAATAATGGTGCTGAACATAGTGCAAAGTCTACAATTTCTACTTGATAAACCTCCTATATAAAAGGCACTTAGAAAAGGTTATTCAAAGCAAGAGGAGCAAGGAGAAATACATTGTTTTACAATTTCCTTCAGCTTTCAAACAGGCAGTTGTGTTTGGCATTTAACAAAAGCTTTTAACTTTTCGATCCAGCCTAATTTCAGAGCACAATTGGACATTTTAACATTGTAACTTTACAATCCTTATGCAGCTGAACTTTTCGCGTCTTTATGACAGTGGATGATTTCTGCTTTTTTCTCAGAGAAATTACAGTGATCACAGATGCATTATGGCGGACAGCCGGACAGTGAGGCAGGTAGCAGCGGAGTGATGGGTGACGGGGAAGATGCAGCTGTATAGACTCCTGCATGGGTGGATGAATGAATGGGTGGGCTGGGTACAGGTGGTCAGTGGGCCCTAAGCCAGAATCTCTGACATCAGTATTTCTCATTATAGAGTGAGAGGCCTTTCAGACACACTCTGACCAGTCTCACACTAATGCTGCTTTCCATACACCAATCACAGTGAACCAAATTACAACACAATGTAAAGAAACCCATGTGGAACAATGGAAAGAAGAAAGAAAGTAGATCAGAATATGTTATCTGGACCTAAAACGAGATGAGCAGACTATCGCTGAACTGTTAGAGATAGAAAGCAGAGACAGATTCTATGTTAATGCGATTTAGTTTCATTGAGTTTTGATGCTTTGGTGATATTGTTGTGGTGACAGTGAATTCAATAGAAGTATTGTGAGTCTCTACTTCAGTGAAAGGAACAATAATGTCTCAAAGTGTAAAAGTATTATCAGAAAAGATGAACAAAATATATCAAAAGCAAAAATAAAAAATATCAACACAGAATGTGAGTGTTATACTAATATATGACATTATTGTATTAATGTGTAAGCAGCATTTAAGTGTTGTATTGGTGGAAGTGCTGCCTTTTTAAATAATGTTGCAATACTGTTGCTTGGTTATAAGCTCATCATACAGTTTAATAGTAAAATATTTACCTGTGAAGTAACAAATAAATACATTTGACTAATAATAAAGTAAAAAAAAGGATGATATTTTCCTCTGAATTGTAGTGGAGCAATAGAATAAAATGGAAATACAAATAATAGTGCTTGGTTACACTCCATCATTGATTCTGGATACATACAATAAGATGTAGTTGCTCCTTTATATCTCCTTTATATATTTCAGTTCTCAGCCTGATTCTTAGCAAATAAAAACGACTTACACAGCATATAAGGATTGTGATTTGAATCCACTCTTTCTAAGATAAAGAAAACAGGCTTATGTGTCGTTGCCCTGGGCCCCATCGAATCAAATCCAACCAAACTGAATGAAAAAAGAATCACATTTATTGTCACATCACATTTTACATGAGTGTAGGCGTGAGTGAATATAATAGAGAGCACAGCCCCTTAACTATACTGCAATACTGAGGTGTAAAAAATGTAATAAACACTGTACAATAGGTAGAAAAACTGAAATATATACACATAGAATGATAGCAGCACCTTGCACAAGAGACTGTGGGATGAGTGCACGGAATAATTACTATCATGCTGTACAAAACCACATGAAATGATCCGTGCACCTTTAAATAAGACACGATTAAAGAATGCTGATGTGTAACACACTGTGCACGTCTGATACCAACCTGCCATCTTTTGTTTATGGCAAAAAAAAATATTTAAATGCTTGTGACAAAAAGCACATGAGCTGACATCCATCCTGTGTCTCCTGACCACAAATGTGATACCACACAGAATACATTTACCTTCAGACAGTGTAAAAAGCGGGGAGGCACAGGCCAAGTGAGAAAGGAGCATGAATAAGAGACAACTGCTGTTATTTGTGTATTTTATGGGTTGTTTTTTTGTGTGTCATTGAGCCCACCCACACAAATCACATCTCATTTAGACATGCACAAGAATGGTTCATAGGTTAAATATACACACAGGATGCTACACACACACACACACACACACAAAAAACCCAACTCTGCTGTTGAGCTGTTAGTCTCCAACCTTTCAATATAAACCGCTCTGAATACAGCAATTTGTCCAGGATGTCAAGCCGTTAAAGTCATGAAAAGAAGTCAAAATTCCACCGCTCATTAATTAACAGTGCATGTGTCTTTTTTTCCCTTCGGTGAAGCTTAA
The DNA here is from genome assembly GCF_027409825.1 of Scomber japonicus. Classification (NCBI taxonomy): domain Eukaryota; kingdom Metazoa; phylum Chordata; class Actinopteri; order Scombriformes; family Scombridae; genus Scomber; species Scomber japonicus. Next base: position 29,108,349 of record NC_070582.1, on the reverse strand, counting down.
TTAATTTTCACATTAAAAAAAAAAAGCACAAATCTCAATTCATCATATACATTTTTCTCCAATCCTCCTGTTATTTCTTTTTAGCTGAAAATAACTCGTCAGCCTTGAGAAGCCACATCCTGGTTCTTGTGTGTGTAATTGGTTATAAGGGAACCCTCCTGCTAAATGTTCCACATTTTCAATTTCAATTTTCTTCAAGTGAGGCATAATTTTAGATGTGAGTTACCAGGGGTAGGAAAGGAAGGATAGTGGTAAATGCAACAGCCGACACACTTGTTTGTTATTGCATGTGTTTTTTTTTTACATTTGTATGTGTGTGCACATACTTACATAATGTGAAAATGTTCAATTATAACCTTTCTTTTGATCGTTTAAAACAACAGAAAATTGCCATTTCACAATTACACTTTTGATTAGGTGTTTTCCTCAGACTCATGTCCCAGTTTTTTTTTTGCTCCATATATTTCTGCTTGTGACTTCCTCTTGTGTCTCCCATTCACTAGGCTTTAACATAATGCTACAGTGTTTATGAGTGTATTTCTCTCTCTTTCATTCTCTCTTTTTCTCTCTCTCTATGTGTGTGTGTGGCAGTTTTTGTGCACAGAATAGAGAACAAGCATCAGTCATTAGGGGAGTATTGATCATGAACAGGACTTTTTTTTTTCTCCACAGGGTCAAACTTTCCCCTCATTCAGGTTAGCAGCACAAGATGAGAAGTCAGGGGCACAATTATTTTGCCATTTTCCCCCCCAAAGAAAAGGAGAACGAGCTCAAAGGAAGAGCTTAAAAAGAGGTCACCTGAACTTGCCTCGCTACTCTCTCACGTTCCCAATTCAGTCAGAGGTGAATGGCCTTGGTGGGGGACTGAGCGGCTGTACACATTACAGCCGAGTCTCAACAGCTGGAGCCGAAGCAGGCCTGTAATTTCTGCCATTTGAGAGTGTGAGCTGAAAAGCAGAGTGATGGCCACTTTTCTGTTATTATTCCTTTGGCAGAGTGCTGGCTGAAGGAAACAACCATGCTTTAAGAACACGTCCATCAGTCACTGGCAGTATTTTGGAAGTGGTATTTGTAAAAGTAACTCTGTCATGTTGTATCGTAAACTTTGAAAAGCAAGTCCAGTTGCACATGTTACAGTATATAATATTCCACCTCTGGCAGTCCATCCTCCTCGCTTCCTGCGCTACACGGCAGCAGCCTGCAGTCTGCTTTTTAAATGCTGTTGGAATTTTAATAGTCAGATGTGTGACTGCTAAACAACTGGTTTCCAAAGCTCTCCTCCAGGCTGAAAAGTGCAATATCACTGCAGCATATAATTATTAGCATTTAAAAGAAAACATATTCACCTCAAAAGGCCGAGCTGTCTGTATGACTTACGCTCAGTTGGAGGGGACGGGGGGTTTGTATGTCAGAGATGGAGACATCAGGAATTTCTGACAGCTACAATATCTCCTTTCATGATGTACATAAACTATGAAAGCTGTTGGCAAAATTCCACCAGTGGCAGCAGCATCTAGTGTGTCTACTGTAAATACAATCCAATATTAACACTGATAAATGTGGAGCCAAAAAGGAGCTGACAAGGTAGCACTAGTTTTAAAAAGACAACTCTAAATACTTTTTTTAATATAATAAAAAATGAGTTAATTAAGAATTAATTTCTGACTAAATTACGACTTATTATAGTAGAAAAAGCACAGCAGGTGTTTCTAATAACAATCATGTTAAGGTTCTGTTATATTCCAGTAGGACATGACATGGTATAGGTATTATATTATATACAGCTGGGAAAGCATGGGTGTAAATAATAAAATGAAAGGTTCTGATACGGTGCGTGCTGCTTGACTGTTATGACTCAATGAGACATTTGAATAGAGCAAAGCCATCGTTAATGTCATTAGCAACACACATTAGTCAAAATATGAGTCAAAATGTCTAGTGTGGAAAAGACCTGTGGAAGAAAGCGTTTCATAGTTTTAATATCATTTAAAAGGATAAAGCTGGTGTTATTTTCTTATTGTAATACAATCACACAAAAAGTTATAAGTTATACTGTCTGTGTCTGTGGTCTAAATCTTCAGTCATATTTGTTTAGTTTTATTTTCACAATTAGGAGTAAATAATACATTTGTGACTATTTTTAGATAGAAATGAATAGGCACTTGTTGCTGTAGTGAGTATTCCTGGCAGCAGTGTGGTGTGTCTGTGTGGAACTGAGTCCAAATAAATCAGAGTGACTATGTTCATGATGATATGTGCTACAGCGTGGCTCATTAATGTTTTCTTGTTTCGTTTTATGGACAGCTGCAAATCTCTATGTCATAGATGAAGAAGAAACACAGACACCTGTAAGTTTTGAGTCTTTTCATAAGACTTGTTGTCAATAAGAAACATCCAAAAGCCTTATCTTTTCATCTTTTCAACAAATATGAATGAGGAAAGAAACCGCCCCCAACTCCTTTCTTAATTTTTATTTGTATCAAGTCATAAAAGCTGTTTCAACCTTTATTAGCTTTTGTTCCTTTTTCCAAACCACAAGTATAAGTCTCCATTTTTTCCAGCATCAATTAAAAGCAATTTGTGAAATTACTATCACATCACCACAACGCTGTTTTTCAGATGACTTTCCATGTTGCAGGTGTTTTCAGCCATGCTTATGAATAAAGAAGCGCAATACAAGTTGATGTTTGTGTGGAAAGGAATAGCCTGTGCATGTTATTATTATAATAGTGCTTGCTGTTTATGCATGAAATTGTTTACAGACTAAGAAGACATAATATGAAAGGGAGGTGTGATTGTACAAGACTTTATTCAATAAAGACCATAAGTGACAGACAACATAAATTGACTAAACCATTAGTGTAAAAGTGTAAATCCAGTATTTGGACTTTTTTGTTGTGTGCTTTGGACCTCCTGTTGAGCTGCAGCTGCATCTCTCTGCCTCTTACCCCCCTCCTCCTTCTTTTTCTACATCATCTCTCTTTCCCTCTATCTATCTCTCCTGTTTTCAGACCTGCCTTTGCGTTTGCAGGTAAATGAGTTCTTAGTGAGTATTAACTAAGATCAGTGGTGGTTATCTGATCAGAGCAGGTCACCTGGAACAAAGACCTCTCCTCTTCCCTCTTCCTCAGCCACCTGCACTGCCCACTACAAATGAGCTTGAAAGCTGTGTGTGTGTCTCTCTCTGTGTGTGTGTGTGTGTACCCACATTTGTGCATGTGACCGAATGCTCATGTAAGTATGTTTATCTATGCATCTATGCATAACTGTGTGTGTGTATGTGTGCGTCTCCAGGGCCGAGGGGTCGACAGATGCTCCTTCTCAGTGAACACAATGAATTACTTATAGGCCGTTAAGCCAAACACGGCTGCGCTGGCCGCTGGTTTACCCAACACTGATAGGGCCATCTGCTGAGGTGACCCTACCTTCTCCACTGCTCTTTACAGACACGTAACCAGACGCTTATCTGCCAGGGCGGGGCCCCAACTGTTGATTAAAAACATCAGGACTCAACAATTGTCTGTTTGGATTTGTACATGTGTGTGTGTATATGCAAAAAAGAAAAAGAAGAAAAAAAGGTAGTTTAGGCTGAGACTGGAATTATGGTTTAGATCTGGGGAGGGTTAGTTAGGTTAAACAAGGGGACTCACAAACACAATCTGATTTGTATTGTGTGCCTGCACATGTTTTACCTGTCTCATATTATCCATCTGAGGAGGAGAAAAGGAAGAACCAACCAATGGAAAAATGAATGAAGACAAAAAGGTATGGTACTGTACATCCAAAGCAAAGGTAGAAAACACATTATTTCACATTTCTGTATGAACACAATATTGAGTTACACACATTTATAGGTGTTAACCAGTTGAAAGAGTTGGACCATTAGACATTTTATTGAAACGTTATTCCAGTGTGTGTCTACTGCAATAGACTGTTCGCCAAACGTATCCAACCAAGCACTTCTTATCCTCTTTTAACATTTCAACAATAAAGCATTGATTGCATTGAGACTAAGTAGACAAACACACAAAGAAGGTAAGAAAGTAAGGTAAGAACTAAATAACAATCTGAGTTTAGTTTTCTTATCGTACTTTTTTTTTCATTTTTAAAATGAGTTGACTTGAAACTTTAAAAAGTCAACTGAGACATTGTTTTCAACCTCATAGAGCTAATGTAAGCTTAATGAGCTAGCGACAGTTGATTGATGGGGCACCTGTGAGAAATAAGAAGCCTGCTTTTGACTACTTCTGTGTGAAATCAGCGACCATTGTTGAGTAAATTAATACAAAAAGAAAATTTCAGTCATTGTAAAGTGGGGGAGGGGTTTTTCCAAGAATGGTCAAGTGCTCAAGATTAGAAAATGGTCCACTCTGATTTATTGAGAAATTAATATACATATATATAAAATAATAAAATTCATAATTCATAATTCAGTTAATGCTCTCACATCCATATGCTAAACACTAGAGCAACAATAAGACTTTAATCGTGAATGATTATGACAATAAGAGGTGCTATTTTTAGGCAAGGAAGTTTAATTCATAGAGCACAGAGGTAGATTGATGGTGCTGTACAGAGAAGTTAAAATAATACAATTTAATGTTATAACAATGCAATTCAATGTTAAAGCAATGAAATTCAACATTACAACATAATTCAATGTTAAAACAACAATTCAACATTAAACCAAAGTAATTCAATGTTAATACGATGCAATTCAATGTTAAAATGAAAAGATACAATTTATACATGATTGAAAATGAGTAAGTAAAATAGACAAACAGAAATAACTAGAATAATACAACAGTAATAAGAGCTTGAGTTTTAAAGACATTTAGCTAAAAGCTCTCGAGAACAATAAGGTTTTGGGCGGCCGTCTGGCAGCTGGTTCTAGCTGTGATGCATAAAGACTAAAAGCTGGTTCTCCTTGTTCAGACTATAGGCATCGCTAGCAGTCCACTTCTCTATGATCTAAAAGGTCTCTCAGGGTTATATTCCTCAAGCATATCAGTCATATAATCAGGACCATGTAGAGATTTATAAATAAGTAATAAGACTTTAAAATCTATTCTGTGGCTCACTGGCAGCCAGTGTAGAGATTTAAGAGGGGGGGAGATATAGGTTGTTTTCTTTTGGTTTTGGTCACAACTCTTGCAGCTGAATTTTGAAGTTGCAGATGTTGATCTTTACGTAAGTCCCGTCAGAAGTTCATTGCAATTATCAGTTTTTCTGGAGATAAAAACATGAATTAATCTTGTTTTGTCATAAGGTGATAAAATGCTGATTATGTTGTTGCTTTTACATGACTTTTTAATCTCAGAGGCTCTTTTGTTTTTAGTGCTATAAGTGAGCAGCAACCCTGAGCCATCATCTTTGTTGCCAAATAAAAATTACCTCTGATTTGTCTTTGTTGAATTGCAAGACATTTTGAGACATCTAGATGTTTATTTTCACAATGCATTGTCATAATGAGTATGTAAATTAGAGTGTCTTCAGCATAACTGTGATAATGATTATCATTTTTAGCACCAAACACTGTTTTGAATGAATTTTATTGTAATTGTACTGCTTTGAATCATAATCTGAGGCTTGCATGTGCTCATTTTCTATTGCAAATACATTTTTAGAGAATTTAGGATTTTAGTTTACGCTTCCTGAAGGATTTTACAGTGTAGAGTTTTATACGTGTGCACATGTCTGTTTGTGTGTCTGAGTGCGTAGGTGTACAACATGTACCTGATGGTTTCCTGTGTGTGTATATGTGTGTGTGTGTGTGTGTGTGTGTGTGTGTGTGTGTGTGTGATATTTGGAGTGGTTGCCATGCTTACAGGACCTTCTGTATAAACTGTAGAGACAAAATTATGGATTTGGAAGGTCTCTGTGTAATGATGTTTGGGCCTGCTTCAGTCAAACTGTACTGTAAGTGCAATCTCTGCTATGTTCAACTCTATGAATATATAGCAGTTTGTCAAAAATGATTTAACTGTGCACATCATTTCAGAAGGGTTTTTACATGTTTGACCCTATTTTAAACATGTCCAGTTTTGTAAATTGAGACATGTTTATTTGATGTGTTGTGCATTCAGTGACATCTGTGTTGAACCAAAGGACTCAGTTCCAAAGTGCTCCTGCTTTAGAGATGTTAATAAATGCATTAAATATAGACCATAAATGTGGAATTTTTCTTTTTTCTTCTTTTTTTAATCCAATGTTGTTTTTTAATTGGTGCATTTGGAATTTTCTCATCTGTTACAGGATTTCATGCTGCTCATGCTGGGCTCGTGAGACCTTTCAAAAGCCAATGAACAAACCTAACTGTGCCTTGTCATTGAGCCAAAAAATGCAGCTGTTTATTGGCTTCTTTCACACACGGTTCCACATTGTGACTATGAAACTATGAGCCGCGCTGTATCCTGCAGCACGGGGACTTGTTCCACACACAGCTGCAGGCCCAAAGCTATCACCTTTAATGAATATGAAACACATCACATTGATCACATCTGCCAGCTACTTATTAGGTGAATACAGTCATGTTAAAATAAGTGGTGGAAGACTTTTCTGATGACCAGGCCGAGTACAGTAGAAAGAGCTGCTGGGTATTGCTGAGAGCTCTGCAGTGTGTCTGTACCTGTGAAACCACTGAAAGACATTTGTGATTATATTTCATATTCCCTGAGCTCTGCTTTGTTTGTCAAAATTGAGCACACCAGTAGGTCATGCAAAACAATCTGGGGGGAAAAAACCCATACTAAAACTGAAACATTATCCAAATTTCCCCATGGGAGACCATTCATCTATTATTTCATCTAACAAACGTCACATCATTTTTAGATTTCTTAGCTTGAGGTTGTTGTATCTCTATCTCGTACATGTAATACTCATGTATGTGTGTGTGTTGTTTTATGAGGACTTGTATTAAATGTCATCTTTCAAGTGTTTACTCTTACGTTAAGCATTTGTGCCTCCGCTTTCTTATAATACATCAGGCTGCACCGTGATGAGTTTCAAAAAACATATGAGTGTGTTTGTACAGATTTCTGTATGTAAGTTTGTATTTCGAGTAGAAAATATAAAGTTATTCATTTGTTCTAATGAAAAATGAATTTAACAAAAAAAAAACCCATCTCACACAACATTTGTTCTCTCTGGTACATTTTTTTTCACTTAATTAAAAGAACGGCTAGATGTTGTTTTTTTTAAATACACGCTTTCTTGCTGAGAATTAGATGAGAACAATGATTAAACTCTTGTATGGTTGATAAATATGAAGCTACAGCCAGCAGCCGGTTAGCTTAGCTAAGCATAAAAACAGGAAACAGGGGCGCAACTAGCTGGGCACAACCAAAAGTGTAAAAACAACACAAGCTAAGCTAAGCTAACTAGCTTTGTGTTTGTAGCTTCATATTCACTATATAGACACAAGAGTGGTATTGATTTTGTCATCTAATGAAACAAGAGAGCAAGTAAGCCTATTTCCTCAAATGTTGCACTACTCCCTGAAATAATTTTGACATAATTCAACATCTTGAAATATTATGTATTGTACACAGTGTACAAGCTGATAATATTTCCAATGTGATTATGATATATGCACATGGTTATTGTTTTCTGCAGAGTGACATTGAAGAATAGGTGGCTGTCCTCTTTGAGATGTAAGTCTGTGTGGAAAAAGTTCACTTTCAGAAATAAAGAAACACTTTGGTGTATGTCCGAATTTGAACTCACATCATATACCTCACGATACATCAGAACGACCTGTAGAGTAGTGGTAAGTGCTCAGAGTGCAGTGTGCTGCATTCACACTAAACTGTCAGAGTGCTACAGTTGGCCTTGTCACCTTTACTATTCACTGTCCTCACTGCCATTGGAAAACTACTACAGTCTCACATGAAAGAGCTCAGACTTGGCCTAGATGTAGTGTGGAAGGAAACACACTTAAACACAGGTTACATTCAAGTTCCTAAAAAGACAGAAGAATGAAACCCTTACACAAATGTGTGTCTGCGTCTGTACGGGTGCAGACCCATTTCAAAAGCTGCACGGGGGAAAAAAACAACACAAAACCCACAGAAACAACAAAAAAAAACAAGCACTCCACCACACAATAGCATTTCCCACAATGGTTTCTGAGTCTGGGGCAACACAATGATGCACGCAGCACACAATGGCCTTACAAATTGCTCATTTGTGTCTGAAAATACACCTCTTTTCTAGCCTTTCTGCCATCACTCCGCCAGGGAGACACACAGTGACAGATTATGTGTAGCTGTCATCTGCTAAGCGAGCAGAGTTCATATGCAATGTAACATCATTTTTCAATTTCTTTATTGGCTTCTAGATACTGTTGTAGTGCAGCTGGAGAGCAACAAGGTGATGGTGGAGAGTGAAGAGGGTCACTTGATTGTACATACATACATATGCACCTCATTATATTTACAGGTATGTACTCCTTAAACCATACATCACAGTGTGTAGTTACTAAGTCATGGATCCCAAGCTAATTAATGCAAATTAGGTGCATGAATTTACATGGAATTTAATGTTTTTTTCCCTATTTATTACTCTAACGATATGAAATCATATTGTACAATGATTGTACAATGTCAAATATATTGCATTTAGTACTGCAGCTGCACTACCTTTGTACATAGAAAATAAAGGGCTCCCAACAATAATAAAAGATGTACAATGTGCACCTCATTTACAAAAAACACACATTAATCAATAATGATGAAAGGTCTGGAAAATATAAATTTAGATACACATGGCTATCTTATTCATAAATTCATAATTGGCTCTTCAGGCTTGTGGCACTCACACTATGATGCAGCCTTGGGTGTTAATGGTACCCAGTAAAGCAGGAAGAATGATTTGTGTCCACTTTTTTATGAAAGTGTGTTTGTTTGGGAGAGTGTGGGTGCTCGTGTCCCTGGTGGATCCTGTGTTGGTCCATGCACACATTTTAGTATGTTACCACTGTCATTAATTTTTTTTTTTTTACACACACACACACACACACACACACAGTGTTAATGTGATGTTTGTGCTGCAGTTGAAGGATTGAAGGCTCCTCTGTGGGTTGAGTTGATTAGGAGATTGTATTTTGCAACTATAATGCTTTATCGACAACCTCATCTCCAAAAAAAGGAATACATTCTTTAAAAAAAATTCTTAAATAGGCTTTGTTTCCCAATGTTATTCCACTGTGGGCTTTTTTGTCATTTTCTACACTGAACTTAACCAGGATTGACAATACAGACAAATATAATTGGAAAAAGTGCCCACATTGTACAGTTTGTTCATTTCGAGCCAATAGAATATTTCACATAATAGATAAATACAACATTTGAAGGTTATATTCTGGTATTGAGCTGCAGCCTGTTGCGCAATCCACATCACTCAAATATGAAACTCACCTGCTTCTTTTTGTCTTCTTTTTTCATAATAAAAGAAAAGGACCGTGTGCTTTTACCTGGATTCACTTCATCAGCGGGCATGATTTAGATATGAATATTGAGAAAAAAATAACATGAAAAAAAGAAAAGAAAATTCAGATCTATAAATTGGATACACATTCACAGATGAGCGGGGAACTGTAAGAGCACTTAAGTTAAAAATCGTGTTTTGTGCCGAGATTCGGATGTTTCAATGTCTTTTTTTTCCTTCTTTTTCTTCTACTTCGTGGAAATAATGCTGATTTAATTGTCCTATAGTTAAAATCGAGTGGGGGTCGGGGGAGGTGACGTCAGGTCCCATCAAGCTGACAGACCTCCTATTGGACCAGTGGAGGCTTTTTAAAGGAGCAGGCAGCAGCGCACCGGAGGCTTGTTCCCCCTCCAGACGCTCCGCAGCTCTCCATCCTTCTCCATCCTTCTCCATCCAGCAGCAGCAGCAGCAGCAAGCAGCGGAGCACGGACTTGACAGCAGCCAGGTGAGCCCGGAGACTCCTAAGCATCCGAGCCGGAGGAAAGCTCACATTTTAGGGGAAGAAACAAAATAGTGGAGGGGTGGATTATAGGGGAAAGGAGCGCGCTCTTCTCGCGTTTGAACAGTTAATATATAATTAATTTTTAAAAAAGCCAAAGCAGAGAGCTCAGAAACATTTTTTTTATCAGCGAATCTATGAATGAAACATATTTTCCTCTGTTTTCCAGCTCGTGGTTTAGATGCGATGATGATGGTGGTGAAGATGATGATGATGATGATGATGAGGAGGAAGACCGCCGGCTGACCTGCCAGAAATCAACAGGTATGTGCACCCATCGATCTTTATATAACAGACATGTCAAGTGTTAGAATCAATAGTTTAGAGTAGCTCCCACTCTCTAAGCATCCCTCTTAAAATAAAAAGTGAGACTCAGCCTCGTGCTCGCCTGGCAGCCTCTGTTTAAAGTGCACATATTGATCTCAAGTCGACGGTGCCCCAATTAGCAATAATGGCTGCGTAATTAAATTGGAGAGAAAAAAGGAGAAAGCTCTTTATCTTGGGAGGGGGGAGGGGGCGGGGGCTCCTGCAGACAGAGCAGCGTGGTCCCCGGGTCCTTACCTGCCATGGATTATCAGCAGCCCGCCTCACAGCTTGTTTAGGTTTCCTGGGGTCAAATGACAACAGCTCAATGTTGAAGCCCTCCGATTCAATCAATAACGTGGCTTGTATGTTGTAGGTCAGACACAGGATAGAAAAGAAGAGAAAGAGAAAGAGCTTCATTTGTCTTTTTGGGGGGAAGGGGCTGAGGGGGATGGGGGTGTTTAAAGAGTGAAGGGACAGCTGCAGTGGTAAAAATGAAGTGCAGTTGAGGAGCTCCTGCAGGGGTCTCATACAAGATTTTCACTTTATTTCTATTTCTTTGTCCTTGAAATTAATTTTTTTTTGGCTTGCTGAAAGCTGTGGTTGAAATTATAGCTTTTATGAGCGTGAAAGGGAAGGAAAGAGAGAGGTTGTGTGTGTGTGTGTGTGTGTGTGTGTGTGGCAGGAGGAATAGAGATTTCAGCACCGGAGTGTTGGACAGCTCCACACATCTGGCCAGATGCCCCCCAGCAAGGACATGAGAGGGGGAGGGGCAGAGGGGAGGGGGAAGAGAGGGAGGACACCTGCTGAATTTCAAATACACTTGAAAAAAAAAAAAGAAACGAAAAAAAAAAAAAACTGTTGCACTGTTCAACAGGTCTGCTGAAACCTCACCCAGATGATTTTGTAGCCAATATTTGACTGCAGACAGAATGTTTCTCTACTTTGTCAGAGCTTCTCATAACAAACTTAATCCTGGATTTGTTATTTCAGTATGTTACAGCTGTCAAAATGAGCTGAAAGTGGCACACAAAAAAAGAAAGCGAGAGAGAGAGAGAAAGCGAGAGAGAGAGAGAGAGAGAGAGAGAGAGGACTAGTGATGACAGCATACGAAGTGTGAAGGCCAAGATGTTTCATGCATATTATTCATTTTTGTCAAAGTCCCAAATTATTCTGGGTGAATTGCCTTGGGATGTGTCATTGACAGGCAGCCTCCTTCTGGCAGGGTCTGAGGTGTCAAAATGGAAACTGGAGCGCCGCCAGAATCCCTTATTTACATACCCCCCCCCCCCCTTCCCCATCTACATGAGCATGGACGTGTTGGAGGGGGAGGGTGGTGGTGAGGGGGAGGTTAACGCATTCTGAGGCTTGCACATGGATACATACATACACCCACATCTCCCAACACACACACACACACACACACACACACACACACACACACCAAATGGTGTGACACAGCACATACAATCTGTAGCCATGAGAGAAATTCAGTGCTAACAGGTGTTCAAACAGGCCGCTCGGTACATTCTTCCAATTATTGCAATTAGATGCTGCTTGGTTACCACTCCATAATGTACAACTGCTGTGGAGGAGAGTGTGTGTGCGTGTGTGTGTGTGTGTGTGTGTGTATGTGTGTGTGTGTGTCTGTGTGTCTGTGTGTGTGTGTGTGTGTGGCAGACAGAAAAAGAGAGAAAAACAGCAGGAAAGCACAGGAGAGAGAGAAATAGTGGGGGAGAGGGAGAGGGAGAGGGAGAGGGACAGAGGAAGAGACAGAGAGCCTTCAGTGCATTTGTGTTGATGTTACGATTATTGCTATCTGTAGAGTATAAAAAAGACAAGCTGTGTGAATTATATACTATTAAGTGAACATGCTTTGAATGCATAACTAATCTCCCTTTGCCCCGAGTCATTATCAGCTTCAGCAGATTGTCTAGAAACTGCAGGCTTTTTTATTTTATTTTATTTTTTGGGCCTCTTGATTTCAAAATAAAAATATATATTTAAAAAGATCACAAAACAGACTCCCATGGTACAGCGATCAGTGCATTTTAGATAAACTGCTGGCCATTACTGGTTTGGTGTTGTGTGTGTACAGATGCATACTGAGTGGAAAGGAGGCCTGTAAAGTGAAGGTGTTACACTGAAATATGAATGCTACGATTAGGGCTCCAGCAAATGATGATCTTCTTTTTTTCCGTTAGATGATTAAGCGATTGATGGCTGGATCTATAAAGCATTAGAAAAGCTGTGAAAAGTGAGCATCACAATTTCCTTTTTTTTTTTTTTTCAAATGGTTTCATCTGAAAAACTGTCTAAAGACATTCAGTTTGGTTTGATTTAGTCATTAAAAAAAATAAATCAGATAGGCTAACACACCACAATGCAACATATTTACCAGGAAAACTAACAGATACAAAAATCAGCATGAAAAGCAGCAAATTCTTTTATTTGAGCAACTGGAACCAACAAAAAATATCAAAATAGTTTTGATTGATCGACTAATCGATTAATTGTTGCAGCTCAGGTAGCGATAGTGAAGCCATGCTGTTCAGGTAGAAATCTTCCCCAATCACAGCAGGATGTTGTTCTATACTCTAGAGAGAAATATGTCAAATGCTTCAAACTGGAAATATAAGAATTTAAAAAAAGAAAAGCAGAAAAAAAAGTGTGTGATAGAGGACATGTGTAGTCCATGGTGACGAGGGAACATCTTGATTTGATGAGTGATTGAGCTGTCATACTTTACAGAGCAGAGGGCAATCATAGTGGCTCCGGTCTTATCAGACAGCAAGAACAAGAAGGAAAGATAACAGGGTGCTATAAAGCAGGACAGCAAAGAGTAACATGCGAGTAATATCAGTGTGTGTGTGTGTGTGTGTGTGTGTGTGAGAGAGTGTCCGTAGGTGAGCGTACACGTGTGTCATATTAAGCAGGAGATGTTTGTGGCAGCTGTCGGCTTTGTTTGAACAGCAATCACAATCAGCAGCAACAGCAGCCAAGCGTGTGGTTGTGACAGCGCTGGTGGGAGACTCGCTGCCATCACTCTCTCCGCCCTCCTCCTCCTCCTCTCCTCCTTCTCTTCCTCCTCTCCTCCTTCTCCTCCTCCTCTCCTCCTCCTCCTCCTCCTCTTCTCCTGTTGCCTCCTCACTTCCCCTTCGAGCTCAGTGGCCGACATTGCATCAGTTCCAAGGCAGCTGAGGCAGGATCGGGATTGATTCTCCGCTCTCCCGGCAAAGTTATTACAGCGTCAGATCTCTTTCATTCCAACTTCAAAAAAAAAAAGGAAAAAAAAACCCCAGCCCTCTTTGTAAAGCTGTGAAAACAAGGTGTCCCTGTTTCTCTGGCGTGGCCTTTTCTTCAAATACTGCCTGGGAAAAAAAACAACATCTGAGCTTTCTCTGTGCTACTATTGCAGCTCTGCTCCATGAGGCCTGTTGGGAAATTGGCAACAGCAGCAAAAAAAAGAAAAGAAAAAGAAGGGAAAAAAGAAAATTTGACAATACATAGGAACAGGATGTTAAAATCCTCTATTTTTTAACTTCTTTTAGTCTCAATAGGTAAAGAAACTACTCTCAAATACTCAGGAGATGATAAATATCAGCATTAAAACAAAGTTAGAAAAAGATAATGGAGGAAAATAAAAGATATAAAGTTGAATGTGCAAATTGAAAAAACATAACCAAATAAAGGATATATAGGAAGTAAAAATGAATGGGAATGTGGGGAATTATGGGAATCTGCCTAAAATGTCACATTATATCTCGTTAAAGGTCTGAAGCATTAGGTCATATTCTTTACTGCCACCACAGCTACCCTCCATCATCCCATCACTCCTCCCCCCTACTCTTCCACCTCTATACTGTACCTCCACTCACACCCCCGCCCCCTTCCCCCTCTTTTGTCCCTGCTTCATTTCTCCATCGTCCTCCGATGTTTCCTGGCTAAATCCATTATTTGATGTGGCCTTTTCATTTGCTGGAGGAAGAGGAAGAGGAGAGGAGAGGAGGAGAGGAGAGGCGAGAGGAGTGGGTCACTTGAGGATGAGAGAGAGAGAAAGAAAGAGAGAGAGAGAAAAAATGAAGTGGGGGGTGAGGGATGTATGAGCCAGAGTCCTGGAGCAACAGGCTTGTCAGGGTTTGTGGAGCTGCCTTCCGGTGATTTACTGACGCAGGGAAAGTGAGGTCATGTTTTCTTTTGAGTCTGTGCTGTTAGAGGTCAGTTTTAACAAGTAAGTCAAATACCAAATTGGAGATGTTGATGAAATATGATGTTGCACCTCGGATATTCTTTTCAAGATGTAGTTGCTCTGTTTGCTGTAGGCTTTTAGATTTGAATATCTATCTGTGTGTGTGTGTATGTGTGTGTGTGTTTTTGTGTGTGTGAACTATCGAGCGCACATACAGTATACGCTCCTTTAATCATATCCTGTGTTTTTGTTAGAGAAAAAACTAAGAGCAATGTACCCAAAGGGGGGTGGGGGGGTGGGGGGGATAATCTTTTTTTCATCATAACGCTCCCAAAGTGCTGTTAGCTCTATATCTGAAGCATTTCAGTTGAATAATTGAATTTTTTGACTGTATTTATATGAACTAATAACATTACTGCTCTGCCACAGGCTGACAGTCACGCTAGCAGCCACGTTAGCTTTCCTGTTAATGTCTCAGTGCTTTAAAGAAAACAGACTCAAACCAAGTCAATTTGTAAAGCACATTTCAACAAGGCAGTTTAAAGTGCTGGAGTCTTGTCCTGCCACTTAGCTCATTGAACAAGTGACCCAACAATACAAAAAAAGTCCATCGGCGCTAACACCAAGCTACCAAGCTACGACAGATTAAAAACTGCCTTCTGATGTTATTTCCATCAGTTTTTACTCTTAGCCAACATTGCTAACAACACACTGTCGAACCATTCATGTGATCAAAACGACTTTAATGCAATTCATTTTAGTTTTTACTTCCTAAAAGCGCATTCGCGTGAAATGTAAAACTTATTATTTCATTTCAAAAAGAGCTAGTATATTACATAGAATCACGATCCTCTCATAGAGCAGCATTGTGTCAGGTTCATGGATAATAACTGTGGTCCACATGTAAAATGTATCTTGTGAAATAAATTGGAAGTGTAGTAGATACATGTTGTTTTTTAAAAGAACCGGAGAAAACAGGCTGTTTATTTTTCCAGGTGATGCTTTTTTCAGCAGTCAAGTCTTTTCTTGGCAACGTCAGCCTCAAAAAATAATCACCGAACCCAACTGAAAAGTGAATGAATTAAATATATCCTGAACTGACAGATGGCGAAACATCCTAATTACGACTAGTTGGAGAAAAAACAGCAGTGAACACCAGACTCACTTTGCACAAATGAGAAGCAGTATCAAAAATGGACTAACGAGCAGTAAACTCATTACCTGTCATTTATTTGGAGCCAGTGTGTGATCAGATCAAACAGTGGCTTATTGACAGTCATTTCAACTGGTAAGTGAGACTGTGCAGATGAGCCAGGCAGGCAGCCGTGTAGTTCTCAAACCCCCTGAATGAAAATCTCCTCATCTGGTCTGACATTTGATAGCGAGCTGTGGCACCTTCCCTTGTTATTCTTGTCTGGTTAAAGAAGCACAGGCCAGAAAGAACATTGATGTTGACTGACTGATTAGCTGATGGTCGAAGTCATGAGCATTGGGGTTTTTTTTCCCTCCCGTGCTGAGAAAATGTGTCTTATGAAAGGCAAGTTGTTGAAGACGGAGCAGAGAAGAAAACGGAGCTTTGCTCGAGCTGCTCAGTCCTCATGACATGCAGGTTGTGAGTCATGATTGGCTCTTAGAATAAAGGACATGGCTGTCTGTTCTCTGACAGGCTATAACATCTGAGCTGTCAGGCTCGCCCCTCTGCACAATTATAAGAAAAGGATTTGTTTCAATAGCGCTCACAAAGAACTGTCGGCATAATGTTAAACACAGATTAATGCAAATAAACGATCATGCTCGGAAACTGGAAGGTCAAAGACAAGAACGGCATCATACGCACGACTGCTTCTGTGCATTGCAGTGTAGATGACATGTTTATTCATGTGTTTACACTTCTGAGTTCTGAGTGTCAGGGGTCTCCACGGTAAAGCTTAAGTACGCCAAATGTGCAAAGCAAAAATAGTCATTTAAAGGTGCTGTGTGTAGAATTTGTTGACATCTAGCACAACAGACTTGGCAGAAGTGGAATTTAATATTCATAAGTATCTTTTATTTGATGTATAATCCCATGGAATTAAGAATTGTTGTGTTTTCATTACCTTAGAATGAGCCCTTTATATTTACACAGGGAGCTGGTCCTCTTCTGCAGAGCCCGCCATGTCGCACTGCTATTTCTATGGTGGCCTAGAACAGACAAACTGAAAACTGGCTCCAGAAAGGGCCTTTTGCGATTTTCGAAGCCACCATAGGTTCTGCTACACGCTTGAAAGGGGAGAAGTACAAAGAACGCCAACACTAGATGCCACTAAATCTTACATCTTGGTCCTTTAATTTGGATTCAGCAAAGTTGCATATATTTCAAAATATACAATATAGGAAAACTGGACAAAGATTTTAAAAAGATAGGGCCCTTTAACTTAAGTTAATACCAACATACTAACATATAAATAAGCACAGTATTTACAGTTAATTAAACTATCAATCATTAACAACAAAATATAAAGTCCAAAAATTGTTGGGGACTGTTGGGGAATTTAACTAGGACTCCCCTTCCACTTCCTGTCACAGTTTAAGGGAGACAGCCATCTTAACTGTTTAAAGGAGGACTTGCTGTTGATCCATGAAAGAGAATAGACTGTACAACATGAACTAATTAAAACCAATCAGAATTGATGACACATTGTCAAAAAAACAAACAAAAAAAAAGCTATAAGGAATAGCTGTGGTTAGTAGGAGTCATGTTACCAGAGGGTTACAAGTCAGGTGGAAAATGACAGGCAGAATGAGGAGATGATTAGCGATGTATGTATCCAAGTCACATCTACATTTATGCATCACTGACTGTATTGTTCATACCCACTGTCAGTATGCTGTCTAATTACCATGTATTGTCACTTCCACTTATTAAATTAAATTTGTCACAAAAAAATAAATAAATCTATGTGTACTGTCTGAACAGAGGTTGCTATGTTATTACTTGAAATGCATTGTTAAAAAAAGAAAGAAAAAAACACACTTTGGTGGAGTAAATCTTGGAGAAAATGTTTGGCTCATCAGAGTAATAACAATATATAACTGTAACTTTAAATCATTTAAAAACAGTTTTCCAGCACGATTCACATGTATGTTCAGTGAGATAATGAGAGGAAGTAGAATTCAAGATCTATTGATTAACTTCCTTAGTCAGGGATAGGCTAAGAAACATTCATGCTTATTATATTGTATTGTAAATAGAATTCCATCACAGTGGTTGTATTAATTGATTTATATGCATATTTAATGTGATGTATGTATAGAAAAGCATGGTTTAATATGCACAGAGAGAGCTATTACAGATATATTTAATCTCTATATGTAAATGTTTCTGAATACAACATAGATTGTTGCTTCATTTACATTTCAATGCCTCAGGCCTGACAGTACATACACACAATTACAAAGCAGAGCACTTACACTTTCAAACATCTTAATTGGTAACTATTCACAATCCAGTGTATCAGACGGGCATGTAGAGGAAAAGCTCACATAGCAGCGTTGTTCATGTTTGATTGCATTGAAATACTCACTTTTCTCAGGCCTTTCAGTCTATAGAAAATGTAACTGCACTGATGATTATGCGTCACAGTGTGCAGATTTGTATGTCTATTTTTCTGTGAATTACTACTGCAGTTAAGATTCATATTGTTCACTCCAAGGTCGACACAGAGTTCTGTAGCGAGAGGCGAAACGCTTCCCCGTCCACCTGCACACTGTGAGTAACTGTCAGCATGTCTGCCATCTGCTGCCTTGTTTTTCTCCACACATTGCATTGTGTTGTTTCTCTGATTGGAATGTTTGGAGTCAGCCAACGTGCACGTTTTGCTATTTAATTTTATTCTGAATGTGAGACCTTTTCCGCACGTTTCTCCATGTGTGAAGTCTGTTACGAGTCAGCATTGCAGGTGTGAAACCCGGCTTGCTCCGAGTTGGTCCACAGCGTCGTTATGTACGCCTTTAATAGGTTTGCAATTTAGCCTTCTTTGAATTTGGTTTCTCCTATTGCATGCATGCTTGTTTGTTGAGCGTGTCCATGTGTGTGTAATGTGTGTGAGTGTGCATGCCTGTGTGCGGCGTACTTCTTCAAGCATGATGTGTGTTCTTTAAGTTTGTGGATGCATGTGTGTCTGTGTGTGTCTCTGTATGTGCATGCGTGTTTATAATCCAAGGCCATTCAATAGCACCACATGCATCCATCCCATATCCTGGTTGCTATGGTTACCGGGGCCACTTATAATAGATGGTCCCGACAGATCAAACAGGTGTGCATCCTGACGATGTCGCTCCTCGGCGACTGTTGCTAGGAACCTTTGTTGCACACGCCACACAGGTGCTTGTCGCCACTGGTGAAAACCAGCAGGAGCTCAAAAATATTGTCTTGATGTCCTAGTCTGGACTGGTGTGTGTGTGTGTGTGTGTGTGTGTGTGTGTGTGTGTGTGTGTGTGTGTGTGTGTGTGTGTGTGTGTGTGTACTGTACGTGTGTGTTGTTGTACTTGTCTTTGTGAGAAACAGTGTGAGGTTTAGTTCTTCTGAGAGAGGATGTTTTTTTGTAAGTGGGTCATCACTTCAAGCTGCTACACTACTACCTAGTGCTGGGTTTAGAGCTCTGGAATAAGGTCAGGGTTAAAGTTTAAAGCCACTGAATACATGGTTTCAGATTTTAAGTAGTTCACTTTAACATTAAAGGAGCACTCCAGCAATTTAGTGTTGAAGTTGGTGCACCTAAGACAAAAATGAAAAAATGAGATATCCAGATGTTCGGTCAACATCAAAAATACTGGATCCTACATCAACCATAATACAGCTCAATCCATCTTTCATAGACTTTTAGAGTTTAATACTAATTCTGATTTGACTTGCAGTGGCCAAAAGTGTCCAGTTTGGCAAAAGACATGTGTTCATGTAGAAACCCATCACACATAGTAGGGAAAGGGTATTTTTGGGTCTTTAAGATACATTTTAACATTGATGTTAAAGATCAAGATTTAAGTTTAAAGAATAAATGATCCTCTACACTATTTCAGACCCTGTTGATTCAGTCTATTTGCCTGAATACTAGTCTTGTACTTAAACAAATCCAGGGTGCAGATAATATGAAGAGAAGGGAAGGAAACAAAATAAGAAAAATGAAAGGACGGGGACAATTTGAAGGCCAGAGAAAAGTGCTCGAGGCCTGGTCCAGAGAGCCAGGGAAGAAAGGGTTGAATCAAAACCTGAACCCAGCAAAGGTTCTTTGACCTGCAGACTCCCCCTCCCTCCCTCCCTCCCTCCTTCCCTCCTTCCCTCCCTCCCTCCCTCCACTTCCCTACCTCCACTTCCCTCCCTTTGCTCGCGTGGCTCTCTCTTCCCCCCTCCTGTGTGAACCGCGCTGCCACCCTCACCCTTTCACCTCACACCCTGCTGTTCTCCACAGCTCCCCGTCCACCCCCCCACCACCAGCACCTGTTCTCCTCTATTCACCCCCCCCCCCCCCCCCCCCCCCCCCCGCTCTGCCCGCATCTCCATCCTCCAGCGCCCACTTTAACCTCCTCATAAGGCATCGTCCTCCTGTCGATTAAAGCACATGCATCCAATCTGATTTGTGGCTTCTGCTTTTACCCCTCCCCAAACCCCCACCACCACCACCACCACCACCCCTACCCCCACCACCACTCCTCCTATCTAATAAACCTGAAAGGACAAACATAAGCTCCCTCTCCAAAAATTGCCCTTACCTCTTAAACCTTGTCTCTCTCCTGGATTAACATAGGGCCTCCTGTGATTCAGAGCGGGGCTACATGTCATATTAGAATCCATCTTCTCTACATTCGTGCGCCTCGGGATCTGTTTCCCTCCGGTTGCTTTGAACACGACTTCCCTCGATAATATTTAAGAGATAATTAATATTGACAGGAAGTCTTGTTCAGTCAGCTGTTCAGGCAACAAGTATCCTCATAAATCCATATTGACAAAATGCATGTCCTCCACCTTGCCTGCCAGTTTATTTCTGTGTACACAATTACTACATGTGAACTGCACCGGGTGTGTTTACACCTGCGGTTTATCTGGCATCACATATGTTACATTAGGTTGTAGTTTGAAGCCAGGTGCAAAGAGCAGTTTGCTTTATTTACCTTTCTATTTTTTCTTTTTTTAAATATAAGATTTGTGTCACTCCTCTTTCCTTTTGCCTGCTGCCTTCCTCCACCTCCACCTCCACCTCTACCCTCTTATCCTTTTCCATATGTTGCTCGTTTCAGCTTTAATCCCAACATCGCACCTTTTCCTTTTCTCTCGCTAACACTCCTCCTCGCCACCTCTTACACCATTTCCCTCACCTCTCCTCCCTAAACAAAGCCCCCCCCCCCTTCCCTCCACCCCCCTCCTCCTCGCTGCGCCTCCTCTGTTCTTTCAACTCGCGCTCCTTCCCCCCTAACCCAATAACCTCGGCTCTCCAGAGCTCGCCTCTCCTCTCCTCTCTCCTCCTCACCTTCCCCGCTGCTCTTCCAGCAACAGCCCCCCCCCCCCCAGCCGCCACCACTACCACCACCACTGCGCCTCACCGCCCACCCCCCACGTCTATGTCTGCGTCTCCCCCTGCGGCGAGCCCTCGTCTGAGGCCGCTGTGTACAGGATGCTCCCTCGATGAGAGGTCAGTGGTCTGGCTGTTTTCTCTGTTCTTCCCCTCAGCGATTCTCCAACCAATGATTGCAGATCACAGAGTCTTTCATTCTCTCTAGAATAGGATGCCAAAGGGTTAAATATATATTTATACATCCAATATTTTTCACAGACACATTTTGAACTCTCAGATTATTTTAGACAGTTGTGCTCTGTGCCATGTCTCATATTCATGTTTGATTTCTTCAGAGATCAGGACATTTATAGACATTTATAGACATAAATGCTTTCCCACATGAATTCTGAGCATCACCTCGAGTTTACATGATGGTAGGACACCACTGTTACTATTGTTGCTTCCCAAAATTCAGATCTTATTTTCACTTTCACTGGGAAAAAAAGAAAATGCTGCTACTTTTCTCCCTCCTTTATGTCTGTGAAGAGAGCCAACAAAATACACGTGATATTTCCAAAACAGCAATCTTAGTCTGACTTACTGTTGTGAAACATTGTGAAACTGTAAGTGGGTGCTGTAACTACATGTTTTTGTGAGCAGAATATGAATACCATGAAAAATCATCATGTAACAGAAATGGCCTCAAACCAACCTGCAGTGGCTGCACTACAGCTACTCTAGGTATCTGGCATTTCTTAGCCAAACCTAATTTAACATATTTTTCCCTGTAATTGAAAAATCCGTTTTGTTGCTCAACCATCTCAGTAATTGAGTTTGTTTATATCACATTAATAAGCCAGTAGCTAAATCGAATCATAACCAGTAAGAAGCTAAACACCTGTTAACCTAGTCAGCTGATTGTGGTTAAACTACCTACTACTAAATTCACATGATACATATGTTAAAGACAAATTCATTAAAGTAGCCCCAAAAAGGACAAGAAAGAGGAAGAAGTAGACACTGCTTTCTTCCTCAAACCATTGGACTGTCTAAATGCAGAGTGTAGCTTCTACATGTTATATTTTCTATATAAGATCAGTGGAAATGATTCATAATTTGCTTAAAAAGATATAACTAAGGCTACATGCAGTATACATTCCATAGTGTTGCTGTTTGGTAGAATCATTACTAATAAGCCAATCAATTAAAAATATAATCATTTTAACACTATTGCACATATTTACAGTATTGATGGGTTTAAAGCAGCACTCGTTCACATTGTTTGTTTTGCATTAACAAATGAGCAAAAAGAATTCACCTGCATTTTCTATATGTAGCCTACCCTTCAAAAGAGGGGATTTAATATAACAGGGAAAAGGTGACATGAATTAATGATCCTTCAGGGAGAAAAAGAAGTTCATTTCCTTTTTAGTTAATTCTATAGGGCTAATTAATTTGTAAACCAATTTGAACGCTGCGTTTAGTTGTAAAGAGATTATATCGCTTATTATTCTGCATCCAAGCTGAGAATGAAGAAGAAGAAGAAAAACACAGAATAATTGCAGAACCTATTAATTTACCATTCATTTGTTTTAATGTATTTTGGCAAAAAAAAATTAATCACAATATGAATTATCTTCCCAATTGCAAATCATAATGTATGCTGGCGGCCAGAGGACAGAGAAATCTGTTCTGTCACCGAGCGAATAATGAAAATGTGTCATCTTGGATGAGGGAGGCAGACGCACACTGCTCTTCAGAGAATCCCATTTTCTAATTCTCTGACAGACTCAGAGGGGGAGCAGAACACATGTACCTCCCACATGTACACCAATTACCGCAATGAGCAAATGAAAGGCTGTGTCCCATCAGGGCCGCCGTAGGGGGTAGAGAGAGAGACAGAGAGAGAGAGAGGGAGATGGGGGTGGGGTGGTAGTGAGAGAGGGGGGGGGGGGGGTTCTACATAATTGCCCCCCCCCCCTCTACACACACACACACACACATACATTACCAATAATCATCATCTGTTGTTGATAATCCCAGAGTTGTCTGTTCAGCGTTACAGCAGATTGGCTCTCCCTGCTCACGTTGGCTCTCCTTGCTTTTGTCGTTTTTTTTTTCCCTCCTTCTTCTCCGTCTCGTCTCCGTTTCTCCCGTCACGCCATTTACCCTCTCCGGATTCTTTCCCTCTTCCTCGTCCTCCTCTTCCTCCTCATCAACTGTCACCATGCTCGGTGACATTTCCCCCAACTCTCTTCTTTCTACAAAATATGTAGAAGGAGTGTGTTGGGTCAATCAGGATATATCTGCAGCTTCACAATGAAAAATGAAAGTCAAAGAATGTTACTTTATAACAGAACACGCTCACTTATGTTAACGCAAACGCTATATTTTTCATCGTATTTACTCGTATCGTTCTCTAAATTTAAATAACGCATTTTACAATCCAATCCATTATCTGCATTATGGAACTTTAAAATATGACTCTACCTGTCTAATTTACATCCACTCCTGTGTATCTCCAACGTGCCAGGACTTGAATTTAACTGTAAATCTGAGAGCTGTGAAGTGAAGCCCACCTGACTCCATGTTCTCACCACAGCGCAGTGTCTCTGCAGGCTAATTGAAGTCAACCACAGGGCACTGCTAATGATCAGCCTACAGCGACCCTTGATGGTCTGTCATCTTTCTGTCTGCAGCCCAGCGTGGTATTTAGAGAGAGAGAGATCCTGAAAAGAGAGAGAAAATGAGAGTGGGGAGAAGAGGAAGAAAAGAAAGTGGGTGGATGGAACAGGCTGTGAGGTAGGGATTGTGTGGTGGTGAAGTAGGAGGAGGGGGGAAGGAGAGGGGGGGGCGGGTGTGTAAGACAAAATGACCCCAGGTGATGAAATGACCGCCACGCTGTGCAGGAAGTAGCCACGTCCGGCTCCTGCTCACTTCCGCTCAGTGGCCATTATCCATCCGCTGAGCTCCCCCGTTGCTCCGAATTCACTAACGCAGAATCGATCCCGAGCAGGTGGAGCAGGAGGTAGGAGGACAGGAACTGTGGATGAGGTGAGAGGTGAGAGAAGGAGGAGGGGTGCTTACAGTGAAAAAAAGGAGGAGGAGGAGGAGGAGGAAAAGGGTGGAGAGGGTGTGAAGAAGGACAGGAGGAGAAAGAGGAGAGTATTAGCTTTAGGATTCTCAGCTGCTTGTTGTAAAATCACAATCTCCACTGATTGTCTGAGTAAAATGTATTCTCCATAATGATTTCTTTTATTAAAATCTGCAAAAGAGAAGCCGAGAAGTTAGAGAAACCTTATATTCACACCCTGAGGAAGCTTTTTCATTTAAGAGAAACCCTCCTCTTTTCATTTTCTGTGCTCTGTATATAGATTGTGTTGTTTTTACTGCCACGGAGCAGCTAATGTTCCCTCTGCGCTCCTGCAGCTGCTCATGCCACGTTTACCCCTCGTGACATTTAGTTTTTACGAGTCCAAGGAGAGCCAGTGGTCAGCTTCACCAATTAAAAACCAGCATCAGGGCTCCGCCAGTCAGACGTAATGTTCTTTATTAACGCGAGAATCAATCCGGAGCGAGTGCAAGAGTGTGCTGTTATATATTTTATTTATTATCTTCAATCGTTTTCAGTTCAGACAATGAAATCCTTAAATACAGTTGAATTTACTGTCTCGGTAGCTCAGTTAGAAGAATTGAAAAATCATTGTAAAACATATTTTAACTAGTGTTCGTTAAACCACATGATGAGAATGAAAAGTCATCACCATAGCTAAATGATTTAACTAGAAAACAGGACTCTGAAATACAGAAATATAACAGAATGAGAGGTTTGTGTAGCAAAAAAAAAAATCATTCCTAGTGTTTTAGTTGCTGCTGAGAATGAAGACAATGTTAACTATTCTATAAAACATAACCACAAACATGAATTCAAAAGCAGGAATGTGATTGATGACATGTTTGCAAATCACGAGACAGCTGGTAGAGACAGGAGAGTGAGTGTGGATAAATCAGCTTTAATATATAATGCAGAGGATGTACGTGCAATAACAGCAACACCTGTAGAATATAATGTGATCCAACAGAACATCCCTGCTATAGATCCTGCCTCCGTGAAGCTTATAATGCTCCAAATCAGCTCAGAGTTGGATTATTACATTTCAAGGTGTACCTGTTATTTTGTCCATGCCGTGCTATGTCACCTGCACACTCCGCGTGACTTCTTCTTTTTTTTTTTTAACCCCCCCTTGATGTGAAGGCCGCGCATCATGACCGCGTTAAGAGCCTCGTCCATATGAAGTGGCAGCAGGAATTAGAATAAACTCCTTGGACACTACAGCGGCTCTCTTGTTGCATTTCATTAACATGAAATCTTAACCTATTTGAATTCATCATCATGAACGAATGGTTAATGATTTGATTAGCTTACCATACATGTAAAGGGAAATTATTCGCATTGAATATGACGGAATATGATAAAAGACCCCCCCTTCCTCCTCCTCCTCCTCCTCCTCCTCCTCTTCTTCTGTATAAGAATTACATTTCACTAACTGGCCTTGACAACCTAATTGAACATTAGTCTAATATAGAACATTACCAGATGAGAAATGAAAGCCTGCTGTCCTTGAACACTCTGTCAGCTTCATTGTGAACACTACTGTCTTCTCTCAGTTATTTCTCTCTCTGGCTCTGAGTGAAAGGACCTTCATCCCAAAGTGAAGAGCATAATTTAGCCTGCTCTAATGACATAGAACTATTCAGCAGGCTGCCCATAATTGTTGGACCAGGGCTGGGAGAATAATAGTCCCAAACTCTCACCCTCCGAGCTTTTCATCTGCACAAGTCTAAGTACATTCGGTGACCTAAGTCCTCCAGAAAGACAGACACACAGAGAGAGAGAGAGAGAGAGAGAGAGAGAGAGAGAGGCAGAGATAACTAGAGTCAGTAAGTTATGTGAACTATGGGGAACCCATTATTTCTTAATATGCTTTTTTTTTTAAATGTGAAAATTAGAAGCAGACTGGACGTGGAGCTAATTTCTAATGTGTGATTCTGTGTGAGTGTGTGTGTGTGTGTGTGTGTGTGTGTGTGTGAGGGGTGGGGGGTGTTCACGGGTTTAAGCAGGCAGCATACCATTGTGTGACGATCTTCAATGTTCCTCGGCTAATACCTGTAACTCAGTGGCTCATACTGGACATTAATGAGTAGTGAGAAGGGCACACCTCGCCAGGCAGAGAAAGAGAGAGAGTGGGAGAGAGAGAGAGAGAGAGAGAGAGAGAGAGAGATGAATACTTGGAGAACAGAGAGAGAAAGACAAAGAGAAAGAAAGGAGAGCAGCACTGGTCTAATGAACTCATAGCTCACTGTACACTGTCACTCTCGTGCTCAGCACTGTGACCTGGACAATGCGGGCACATTGTTGGCCCGGCATTGTGCGTGCTAACCCAGGCAGCCAGCGCCCCATAGAGAATCAATGGCTCCTGTAACATAAACTTGGTGGAGCTGCGGGCCAACCAAGGCAGCTGTCAGTCTGAGCATTGTTGGCTCTGACAGCAACCTCTGATGAGGGCATTGTAAAGAGAGAAACTCAGAAGAAGACGAGGTGCAACGTAGAGGCAAGTTCACCACGAGATGATGATGAAGATTCAGATCTGAAGCTGTAGCAGTCAAGTTAGGGACCGTAGGAAAATGATTTGGAGGGAAGTTGGGGGCAGAAAATGGGTAGGGTAGTTTAGTTGATGGGAGAGCAAAGCGCTCTTTTTTCACCATTGATTCATATTTCATATTAGTCCACCTTTAATATAGTTAATAGCTACATGAATAGCTACATCAGGGTTAGGCGACTCAGTCATTGTGTTGGTTACAACAATATGATGGCCAGCCAGTCATACAGCTGGCCTTATACATGAGTAACAATGTGCAACATACATTTATAAATTGAGGTAAAAATATTATAGCTTACCTCTATCAGCTCCCTCAGAGCACTGGTGTATTATTAGTAGCTTTTATTTCAAAAATAAAGAGTGGATGGAATAGTCAACATTTGGTTTTCCAAGAATTTCCATTTCTACATTCAACATTCGCTTTGCTAGCTTTATTATGTTTCCCTAAAGACAATGAGGTTTAAATTGGGGTAAATGGTGAGACTGGCTGTACCAAATGAATACTGTCTAATAATATTTTGAGATACCAGGAAGAGTGTGGTGCCGTTTTTCTTTAAAAATATATTTATAATGCTAGAGATTGTCTTCAGCCCTCTCCCAGTAATTTTCAGTCTGTCCCTTATTACTCTCTTTATACACACCAGGAAGACTTTATCAATGATTGTTCCTGTTCAAATTTACAACTATATTAGGTATTTATTTTAAAATAGTAACATGTGACATTTTCATTAAAGTAAATTACAATTACTTGCGGCTGTTTTATCATTTTGATATGAAGAAATAGCCACTTAATAAACGCTTTTACATTTATTTTTCTGAGTGTTATCTAATTCACACATGGAAGTAATCATGTGATGTGAAAAATTGAATTGCCACACACTTCAAACAATTAAATGTTTCAGTCAAGGACCCTTTTCTGGGATCAAATTCACAACTGCAACAGGCAATTAAAAGAGAGCCCACATCTGAAACACCTGAAACCCCATTAAACACCAAAACTAGCAGTTTTAGTCCATCTCACAATACTTTCTGACTTCTCTGCCTGGTCATCATGAAGCCACACATGAAGCCCCCTCCCCATTGGTTCATATGGATGATCTTTAAAAACTGGTTACCACTATAAAGTTAAACATCTGATCACTGTGGATTTGCGCAAACGTTACTTAAAAACAGGATAAAGTGTATTTATTGGGGACTATTTTCAGCGGTGTATTAATATGGTGCTGTAGTATCTACTGTAGCAGGATGTGTGTGACATTGATTTCAAATAAGTGTACATTGTGTGTTCATGTCATTAATGTGTTTTAATAGTCTTTCTAGAATTGAGCTCTAAGGCACCAAGGTTTTGGTACACAGACTGTATCTGTTAATAGCATCAATTCATTATTGATTATTGATGGTCTTTTTATGGGATTTTTTGACAGTTAAACAAATATAGAAAATAGATAGAAAAGAGTGCCACTAGAGAAACACAAAAATTGCTGAGAAGAGCCACACATTCACTTTGGCTGACAAATTATCTGGAAGTGCAGAGCAGAAATGCCACAGCTTTGCTCAGCTAGTTAACACCCAGAATGTGAAAATCAATTAAAGAAGGAATTTGTGGATTTACCACTTTTTTGGTGTTGAGAAAACAGTGTTGTTCTTGTGAAAACTGTCATTTAACAGTAATCGCATGCTTTTAAGTCTGTGAAACACTAGCTCGAGTGTCGTTGTTTTTTCTTTGTCACACTCAAGCACACACACACACACACACACACACACACACACACACACACACACACAAAATCCTCTTTGGATATATTATAATATACGAAGCAGTGAAATCCATTTGTCCTGTTCTGTGGTTTCAGACATCAATCATTCATGTCATGGGTTAAATAAGAGTTTGGTACTTAATTCCTGGGGGGTAAAAAAAAAAACAGCGCTTCTCTGAGAAATGAAGTTTTCCTCCAGCATGAGTAATATATGTATTTTAAATTATACATTCAACTGCTCTACAGCCCCTGGTCCATCTTCTTAATGGGCTTTAGATTGAGATTTGATTGGGTCCTGTAGTGCTTCAACCACAACAAAGACCTGAAAGGCTCCACAGAGCAGAGCACCCAGAAAGCAGGGATATGGATAGAAAAGGACTGAAGCAGGTATTGAGGTCCTAAAGAGAGCGAGAGCGAGTGTGTGTGTGTGTGTGTGTGTGTGTGTGTGTGTGTGTGTGTGTGAGTGTGTGTGTGTTTGTGTGTGTTCTTTTCAGATCTTAAGAGCTCTTATCCCTGAGCAGTAAAACATGGAGCGCAGCACTCTCCCCGACCCTGCCGGTCATTTCATCTACTTCCAAATGTCACTGTGTCACAGACCTTTGTTGAGATCAGCAAGCAGGGCAGCAGTATGTGTGTCTTTGCGTGTGTCTGTGTGTGTGTCTCTGTGTATAGGCTACACATAATTGACCTGACAAACAAGGTAAAAGGAGAGAGAGCAAAAACAGAGAGAAAGTGCAAAAACACACACATCTTATAACTTTATTGCTCTGCTGGGATCATCAGCTAGGGAAAGATGGCTTTTACACTCTAGAGTGTTAAAGTCACACATCTTGACCATCCTGGCTATAATTAAAGAATAGGAATTTACTGAAGATTGAAGATTCAGTCTGAAGAGACAAACAAATGATGGAGAAACACTACAAATATCCATAGATTGTAAAACAAATAGTGGTGCCATGACATAGCCACCATGGCACCACCCTTTGGTTTTGAAGCCTCAAGTTTGCATTTGGACTGTCGCCATATTGGATTTTTGGAGCCAAAAGTGACCATATTTGGCCAAGAGCATGGCACTAATCCTATCAAGTCTAACGTTATTGATCATTTACTATGGTCTATTGTTAACTGTGATAATGCTAATACTAATTTTAGCTGGTGAAAAACAGGCATTTTAATACTCATTGCAAAAAAAAAGGAACAGCTAACGTTAACTTTCATGAACTGAAAACACACTGAAAGAGCGACACACAGAGACCAATACTCTGTGAATCGAGGGTCATGTCATGATAACGTTACCTAATATTGTCACCTTGGTAGCGACTTGCTTGTGAAAGCACCCACGTTACTCAAAGCAGCCAGGTCCTTAATTACACAAAAACTTTAAACCTTAATATTAGAGATTAGATTACAGATTAGAGAAACTTTATTAATCCCCATTAGCAAGACAAAAAAAACATACCAGGGTGTAAACATGTTGGCAAAAGTTGGGCATTTTACCATAGGGCTCTATGAGGATTGACTTGCTTTCGGAGCCAGCCTCAGGTGGCCATTCTAGGAAATGCAGTTTTTGACATTTCCACCTTGGCCTTAATTTTTAAGCCCTGGAGGTTGCTGCTTGGAAATATCATCAAAAGTCCACATGCCCAATAGATTTCAGAGAAATAAGTGATTTTTGTGTTTGTTTTGTTTTGTTTCTTTTTTCCTCCGGGACAGTAATGAGGTGGGAAAGCCATGTCGGTTGGTCAGTGTGTGGAGCCGAGCCGTTTACACACCATTAAAGATTGATAGAAATAGAAGAACGGCAGAGAGGTCAGCGAGGCTGAAGCCAGTGATATTAACAGGAAATAGGATGGAGCAGAGACGCTGTAGGCGGGCTACAGCTAAACAAGCCATTATCATTCATTTACAGGATATTTATCATTCACAACACAACCTGCACTCACACATAGTGCTCTGATGTTTGGCCTCAATAACAGACAACTGTCAACATGGAAACACTTATCACTACTTTACTCACACTCATTTTTGCTTTCCTCTCCTCTCTTTTCTTTCATTTCCTTACCTCCCTTACCTCTCTTCTATCTCCTTTTCCTTTTTCGTTTTTCCAGCTCCTCTTTTGTCATTTCTTCTTTTCCTTTTCCTTTCTTTTCTTTTTTCCACACTCCTTCCTTTCCCCATTATTCATTTTCTGTCCTTTTTATTTCTTGAATTTCCTGTTTTTCCCATCTCTCCTTCCTTTTGTCTCCTTCACTCTTTCCTTTCCCTTTCCTTTCTCTCTTCCTCTTTTTTCTCTCTCACCTCCCATTTTTCCTCTTTTTCCTTGCCTTTCTTTTATTTCAATTCCTCTCCTCCTTGCATTTCTTTTATTTCAATTCCTCTCCTCTTCTATCCATTTGTTACCCATTTCCCCCATTCCTTTCCTTTCCTTTCCCTTCATTTCCTTTCCTCAGTTTTATTTCTTTTTCTCATTTCTACCACTTTTCCTTTCCTTTCTCTCTCCCTCTTTTCTCTCTCTCTTTCTAATCTTTCTTCTCCCCCATTTTTCCTTTTTCCTTGCCTTACTTCTATTTCAATTTCTCTTCTGTCCCTTTACTTTCCTTTCATTTCCTTTCCTTTTTTTTATAACCTTACATATCCTCTTTTCCTCTATCCTCTTCCCTATTCTATCCATTTCCCTTTCCTTTCCCTTCATTTCATTCCCTTTCCACTCCTTTTTTATCCTTTTTTTGCCTTCCCACCTTTTTACCTTTCCTTTCCTCCCCCGTTCCTTATCCAGCAGAGATCCTTCTTCATTGGCAGAGCTTTAGAGAACCAATACCAGGAGATTAAACTTGTGTCCTTTTAGTCCTCTGTTATTAAAACAGCACAGCTCTGTCACAATTGCTCAGCTTTGTGTGTGTGTGTGTGTGTGTGTGTGTGTGTGTGTGTATGTGTGAGCGTGTGTGTGTGTGTGTGTGTGTGTGTGCGTGCATGAGCGTGTGCGTGTGTGTATGTGTGTGGTAGTTATGGGTGCATTATTACCAGCAGGGATGCTCTCTCTAATAAATTCATCACTAGTGCTTCATCATGCATTATTTCCTCACACTCCTGTTTGCATCAACACATGCAAATCTAAATGCCCTTTATAGTGTCCCTTTATATTTCCATAATGTGTGCAGAATGAATAAAGTGATTGTGATTCATGTAATGCAATGAAATAAAGTGCAAACACATTTCGGTAAGTCATCATTATACAGTGTGGAGTGTGCCGTGACATTGTTACATTGCACAATGTGTTAGTGTTAATAACTTCCTGTCTGAAGATGTATGATCTTTGATATTTAAAGAGGACATTAGTGTTATTATTACAGTTTGAGTATTTCATTTGACACTATTTCTTTTTAATGATTCACCTTTTACCCAGGCTGTGTCAACTCACACTTCTAAAGAGTAGATACAAGCTTTTTTATTTAATGAGGAAAATCCTACATAATGATTGTCCAGTGAGAAGTAAGAACTTGGTCTTCACGTTCATTTTTTCACCTTGCATTTTTCAAAATAAAATGATTACAATCCATTCAGCTTTCTGCTACAGTGTGACGCGCTGTGGAAGACTAGTGATTTTGTTGTTGTAAATTCACGTTCTTGACAACAAGTCACAGTCTACCTCAGTGAGTCACGCTCGCACGTCCCTCCACTCCTTCACTCTTTCACTCTCTGCTGTTTCCTGTCTGTATTCATCTGCTTTTTTGACTTCCAGCTTACGATAACTATCAACACCCCCCACCACCTCCCTCCTGGAAACTAAATGTATGAGGGTCAATGAGGGTTTTTTTGTGTCCATGTGGTTTAGTCAAAATTTAAAAGGTGGAAAATAAACGTATGAATAACTTGCACACATTCTTTTTTTGTGGAACCAGCATAGAATTTCTGTTTTTAATCCATTTTGAGAGAATATATTAGAGGATTATGGCAAAAATGTCTAAGTGGTGTAACCATAAAAACTTATAATAACAAATAATTCAACGTGCTTAAAAACGCCAAATTCTCAATAAAACACGATATCAACTAGTTTGGCATGATCTTACATTATAAAATGTTATATTAAATAAGGGTAATGGAATACAATTGTTGGTGGATACAATATTAGTATTTATCATTCTTTTGTGGTTACACCATTTGACATTTTCAGGAGCATTCAGTTTTACTTTTGGTCAAAAAAAAGGTGCAAATGTAATTTCAAAATAAAAAAAATACAAAATGTACATTTGAACAAACCTGATTTAAAGAGATGCTCATCTTGCCAACCCTTATTTATCACAGACCCATGAACAACCTGAACAAACATACCTGCGCCTTTGTGCTCTGACTCAAATGTCCCTGTTTAAATATGTACATTCATGTATTCTGTCAGAGCCTGTATGAGAAAATGAGGAAACAAAATGAAACAGTCTGTGTAATTGAGGTCAGCTCAATGCTATAGAGGTGCCTTTGTTTGAATCTTGACCCCCATGACACCAAAATGGTGCTGCATATGTCCTGTATTTAACCTCTGATTTTCCATATTCTCTTTTTTCCCTCATTATATGAATTGAAGCTCTATAGATAGAGGATGCTGTTTGCTGTACAGTGCAGATGATGAGGCAAATTTGTGATATTGGTCCATAAAAGATTGTGTCCCTGCTGTTATGAAGGTAAGTACCTTCCTGATTCTGAACGTATATGTCTTTATGTCTGTATGCTACTGTGTAAAGAGAATATATGTGCACACAAAAAAGAGAAAAATCAGAATGAAAGTGTCTTTTGGAATACGACAGAACAGCGAAGCAACACTTTTGCACATCTTCCAAAGCCGGTGGGGAGGGGGGGGGGGGTCTCTTTTTTCTTTGCTATCATTTCTTACATATGACTTGTATTGTATGTTTTCAACTGTACCTGAAATAAAATGAGAGCCTGTAGCCCGTTTCTGTGAGCTGATTAATGTTCCGCGCTCTGCATATTCTACCCCATTGTACATCTCAGCCAGACTCCAACTGTGGCAATCAATTCAATCAGCAGCGCTTATGAACCCATTACAATCTAGCTGAGAGCAGGCGGGGGCTGCATCCTTCAACTGGCCTCAGAGTAATTACTATTTAGTCAAGCCAAAAAGGATAGAGGGATGGAAAGATGGATGGATGGATAGATAGATGGGTAGATGGGTGGGTAGACTAATAAAACATGTCCCTAATGACTTGCATGTGACTATGAATATGCATTACAGCAATTGGGCAATAAGAGTGGGTGTTATTTACACCCCACTCCCCAGCCCCCATCCACCTCCTGAGAACGCTGTAGCAGGTTGCCATGGTGACTTACGTGTACCATAGTAACCACGCTTAATGTTCCATCCCCAGTTCTGAAGGCCAGAGGTCTCATGGCACCGTGAGGATGTCTGCGGGCCTCAAGGGCGTAAAAATATACAATGTCGGAAACTAAGCGACCACAACGCAGCCCACCACTCTCATTCAGCCCACCACTCTCACCTCGTGTGTGTAATTACAGGTTCATCTCTCCGTGTGCACGAGAAACAGAGTCTAATAGCACGCCGAGTGAGATGTCAAGCATGTGTTTGAACCACTAACCTCCGGACAACCGGCATATATCTGTGTGTCACCAGCCTGGGAGTTAAATGATAAATTATTGAGTGTATGTACCTTTTATTTCCCCTTTCTCTCATTCCACACTAACAGTAGCACCTGTAGTCTGTATCACCTTGTTCCAGCTCTTCATCAAAGCTGTATGAATTCTACAAACCTAATCCTCCATGATTTTTTTTAACCATTTAATCAATTTGAAATAATCTATATGTCTGGCGCATCAGTTTAAACTAATTTACCCCCAAAATTTCATCCACATTCGGACATGTTTTGTGATCTTTTGAAAACACTGAGATCTCCACCAGATATCTGAAATAAATTGCTGAGAGTCTGAACAGTGTTTGGCTTCAAGCTTCTCCTCCATTCTACTTCTATAATGTTTTCTCTTAAGATCACATGACTCTACACAGGTAAGGACATGCATCCACTCCTTTTTAACCAGCCTTGACCACAAATGGACCACAAATGAGCCTAAGAGTGACAAAACACATTAAATACTGTACTGCAACGTTTTAGATTGGCTAAATTTGAGGTTTTATATTTTAAAAAGTGTTCTAGCACAGTGAGTTCAAGCCACATAACGGTTCGGTTCTGCTTGAGGTTTTTCCTTGCTGCCGTCTCCAAGTGAGGAATGTTTGGTCTTTAAATTCAATTTAGAGTGTTCTTGACCTTCTCTATGTGTAAAAAAATGCCTTGAGAATGAGATGACTTTTGTAGTGACTTGACTCTATATAAATAAAATTTAATTAATCACCAATTCAAGGATTATCTATTTTATCCAGTTTATTGAGTTACCCTGTAATAAAATGTACAATTATTATTTTCCTTTTTGCATGTGTGTGATTGAAAAATGAAGCTCAGTTTCTTAATGAAGTGTAGCCAAACATTTAACGATCTTGCTTGGAGCATCAGCGAGAGAAGCCGGCCTCGTGTTCATTAAGTCGTCAAAGATCTACGCTGTCAGCTCTGTTTCAGTCTTGTTCACATTCAGATGACTTCATTTATTCCAGAAGGGTAATTCAGTTGCACAGTTTACCCAGTCCACATCAATTAAAAACTCAACCTAGCAGCGGCATTCAAGCATTAACGTGCTAGTGACAACAGAGCAATGTATGGATGCAAAAAAAAAAAAAAACAACACAAGCAGCAGACACATGAGGAGCCAGGTGATAACAAGAAAACAAGACAAATTTAGAAGAATAAAAAACCAAACACACAAGTTTATCGGGTTATCACTCCTTAATAACGACATTTTTCACACAGCAATAAAGGATATATTCTAGACCTCAAATTTAAACAGATTTAACCCTTCCATACTGTTCATTTGACTCATAATTAGTCTCTCTCTACACCAATTCACATTCATAAATTCCCCATCAGTCATTAATAAATGTTTGGTTACTCTTATGGGGAAAAAAAGACATTCACCATCACTATTTTATGATCCAGGAGAACATTTTCTACAATATGATGAATACAACAACATGTTTTAATGCTGATATTTGAATTCTTTAATAAACACAGGTCAAACTTGTTCATTTGCATATATAATGGACCCCGCACACAAGTTTTGCTTTGCCATCTGCATCCTGGTCCCAGCTTTCAAGTGTTACACAGGCTGGAATTACACTATTCCACCGTTGATATGGCAACAACCATTCATAAACATAGGTTGGGGAAATGACACGTATAGACATGCAATCATTTCCCATTCAGGCTCTTTTTTTATAGTTCAGCTGAATGCAGGTAGCTATTTTCAATGTCAGTGATTCTAATCCAATTTTTCTTTGGGGGGGGGGTCAAATTCAGCAAACTAACTGTCTGTTCTAAGTGCTGAAAAAATATCAGGTGTTCATACACATCGCTGGCTCTGTATATGGACATATAAACACACAGTGACTTAAAGGAAACCACACAAAACTACTCCAGCCAATCAGCAGGGGGATGTTATGGGGAAAGACCACACAAGCTAAATTAGCACATATAATGAATGAGGTTATTAATACATGCTACACAACTAAACAATGTAACACACCTTAGATACAATGATGTTTAGTGAAGGAGCCATATATAGATCCTGTGCTTACATAATGAGTTGGCCAGTCTCTCATTTACCTGTCTGCTTTCTTTCATTCTTCAATTCAAAAAGGAAAAATGAGAAAAGGTTGTTGAACAAAAGAACAAAATTGGGCCTTTTTTAATTCTGACAACAACAAAAAATGTTTTTTTTTTTTTAAAGCTTTTTTTTTTTTTTTTTTTTTTAGCATTATTGTTTTCAAACAAAGGGGCTTTGGTTTTTCAAGGTTTTTTTTGTTTTTGCCATTGCAGTGCATTACAATCACAATACTTTTTTTTTCTTTCCATTCTTGTGTGTGTGGATTTTAAAAAACAGAAATCCACATATGTTTCCTGTTGTCGTATTCAAATCAGCAATTGGAAGAAAAATTTAAACCTGAAAACAACTTTTTTCCCCACTTTTATATATAATGTTATATGTTCTATATATAATTCCTGCTCCTACTGCATCTGTGATATAGATAGATACATAGACAGACAGACAGACAGACAGACAGACACAGGAACATGATTTAAGTTGGGGGTTCATGCAGGGGTGCTGACTCTTAACCCCCCTTCCCATCCCCACCCCACAATAATATAGCTGAGTTTATTAAATACCTGCAGCGATCCTGCATGAAGCTCAGCAGCATAACTTCATTGATTATTTAAATCTCTAAACACACCAACAGGATCTAATAGCAATTAATGTTCTGTGTTCTTCTACACATTGAAAAGGTCAGCTGTTATACACACACACACACACACACACACACACACACACGCACACACACACACACACACACACACACAGTTTAAAGGTTTATACTGTACAGTGAAATAGTTTGGAGTATAACAGCTGTCCTGATAAGTCCCCTGGAGAGATGACTCTGTGTTGTTAAGTTAGAGAAGAAGCAGAATTGAACTTTTAGCTTCTGAAATCACATGTTTGAGATGGTTCAGGGTTTATCTGCTTCACTGCATCAACCTGGACTGTGTGTATGTAACAGCTGACCTTTTGGATGTGTAGAAGAACACAGAACATTAATTACCCTGAGATCCTGACTGATCCTGACAGCATGTCTAGAGATTTAAATAATCAATGGTGTTCACACACACACATCAAAGATGCAGCAGGAGCAGATAATATCCACAAAAACACATCCTTTCCTGCTTTCGGTTTCATTTCTTTCTGTTTCTGTGAAGGGCTTTGGGATTTCTTTTTTCTTCTTTTTTAAAATTCACATGAAAAAAAGAAAAACTAAATATTGCATTACATATTTGTTTATCCTGTTATCAAGTAAGTTGAACACGACCATCATTGACCTACATGCAGTAGCTTGTCCACCTCATTAAAAGCACCTGCTGCATCTCCCACTGCTGTGTAACATTCAATATTCACACACGATAAGTCACACACTCGCACCAGTCATGATTTATAGATTGTATCACTTTATCATAACACCTGAAGGTGGTGGGACAAGAAGTCTCATTGTCCCCTCTATTCTGGCACCAGTAGCCTACACCAAACCATTTGAACTCAAACCATAATCTCACTTCTTCATCCATAATAATAAATATGTTGCCCATTTTCTAAACTTTCTGAATTAACTTATCTACAGCTGGAGCTGAACCCCCTCACTGTTCTACTCCAATAAACAGTTCAGTTAAACAAGAATACAGGTAGTGGAGAACAGGTTTGGTTGTCTCATTCATTAGATGTCAGTCCCTAGAGGGCGCTGTTTAAAAGTGTTGGTACTGACATTTTCAGAATTTGAGTGAGATGTTATTTCCAAAGTCCCTAACCCTAACCCTAACCCATTTCTGGAATAAATCACCTGATATTGATATGAGAGGACGTTTAGTGTGAAAATGTTAATATCCAACTCTTTGGTGTTTCTCTTCTAGGCTTTTACACAGTGAGTTTATAATTAAACTATCATTACCATTAAAAAGTAATGGTAATAATAAGGTTAGTAATAAAAGGAGAGTAAGGCCACTCTATTCCTACCTGACACTTCAGGCTTTCATTTCACACTGAAAGGGAATCTATTCAAGATACTGTTAATGAGGGATTCAAAGGACAGTAAAAAGTGTGACCACCAACCCTGTTCTCCCCTGCATCATTTTCACACACTGACGTTGTGTCGTTTCTAAGTTTGCAAGTGATGACTTCTCATGACTTGATTTCGTCTAACTTCTCACACAGATTTTCCACAGAAGCATTCTTTATTTGTCTTCAATATCTGCAATATTGAAGACAAATAAAGACTATGAATGCTTCTCAGAGGAAATGTGTTAGAT
This sequence comes from Scomber japonicus, assembly GCF_027409825.1. Taxonomy (NCBI): domain Eukaryota; kingdom Metazoa; phylum Chordata; class Actinopteri; order Scombriformes; family Scombridae; genus Scomber; species Scomber japonicus. The sequence continues at coordinate 29,069,948 of NC_070582.1, read as the reverse complement.
GATTCTCTTTTCTTGTTTAACAAATGATTGCTATAGAACTTTGCTATAAAATAGATTCATACATGAAAAAACAAGAATGTACAGATTCTCTCACACACATATGCACCATACTTATCTCCTCACACTTCCTATGTCTGCATTAGCACTATTTAACCATTTTTACAATATTCTATAAACATAATTCATGTATTGTCTATTGTATTGTTTTCTTTAACATGACTTTCCCCATGAACAGAGATTGTATTAGTGTGTGTGAGTTTTGACTGATCAGCTGGAGCTTATTCTTTATGTGATTATCAAAGGAAAGAGAACATACTATTATTAGAGTGTGCAATGTTTCATCTTGATCACAGTTTGATCATCTGTAGGGTTTTATCAGTGGAATTTATGGTACACTTTAGGAAAATATGTCAGTTTTCATTTTTAAAAATTAAACTATGAAATGACTGAATGAGTGGGGGAAAAAAAATCTAAGGAAGTCTCTCAGTGCTGTGATGGTATAGATGTATTTTCCAACCTCATTCTGCCCTCTGCTGTCCAACTACAGTACAACAGCCAGGTGCAACACAGGCAATACAAATGACTCTCCTCCTTTTTTGGAAATGCTTAACATGCTGTATGTCTGCACTATAACTCAATGCATGATCACATTTAACACAAACTTAACTTTCTCTTCCATATATAGTGATATCATGTGCTCACAGTTTAAAGGTAGTAACATGCAAAGTAAAAGTCTCAAATCTCTATGATCTGATTGAGTGCCACTTTATTTTGTACGTTCTATTTATTTTTTTCTTTCTTCCTGTAAAATGATTTATTGTGGCAATACTTCAGCACATTTAATAATTAGCTAATCAGACTGAGTCACGCCACGCCATTTGTCTCTTTAGCTGACAGGAATCCATATTAAAGTCTGCAATATGAAGCACGAGGCTGGCTAAACGACACACGGTGCTAATCATGAACTGCTAAATGCTTCCTGCTGTTCACTCACAGTTGTGGAGTTGAGGAGCATCCATGCAGTTTAAAGTGTCTGACAGGTAATAGGAATGCTCGTGGTGGGTAAAATAACATTGGCCTTAATCAAAGTTTGCCGTCACACAGAAGGCACAGTTGACACCTATAATTAAGATTATCACCAAGCCTACAACCTGCTGGAGGCTGTTAAAAAAAGAAAAAAGTTAATTCATTGTTTAAATTCATGCTTCAGGACTAAGAGGCCTTTGTGTGTTTTAAGAAATCCAGGAAGAACTTGGTTAGTATTGACACAGCTACAGCTCACTGGATAATGATCCCCTACTAAATAAGTGATGAATAAACAGGAAACATGTAAAGAGGAAGCGCCCAGTCAGTGAAAGAAATGTTTCCACACTTTCACAACAATTTTGAGAAGACAACATCTCACAGGAAACATCCCAATTACCACTTCTATAAGTACACATCATCAACACCATAGCATCGATTTGAGTCATTAACGAGAGCAACGTGTAGCTTCCTCTCAGCAGGGTGTCGTGTTGAGATAGTGGAAATGTTTGAGTGTTTTAGTTTGAATTGATTAACCTGGAGGCCTGATGAGACTTCCAGGTGACTCTGTGTGCTCACATTGATTATTACAGTAGTTATATGTGCACACAACTTCCACTATGTCCAGTCTACCTTGTGTTCATATGTTGGCTGTGGGGAAGAAAACTTATTAAATGAATAGAAAACATAGCAAAAAAAAAAAAAGAAAAACCAGGAGATCACTCATATGCTTATGGATGTATTTTAATAAAAATAATTCTGTCAAAATTAAACAGAATACAATATTTCTTTTTTTTAAACATGTTTCCAGTACATAGTTTTTTTTTTTTCAATTATCATTTTTTCCTTTTTTATATTGTTTTAAAGGTTTTAAAAGTCATGCTAAGTAGAGGGTAACTCATTTCACAATTTTTTTTAATTCATTTTTCTTTTTTTTTTCCTTCTTTTTTTTCTTTTTTTCATTGGCTAAAACTCAAAAGTCAAAATATGAAATTAAATTCATGATAGAAGTCAATTGTGCACAGCTTGTCTGCAATGCCTATATCCATTTCTCTCCGGCATCTCCAGAAGAAGTCTTTGTGGCTTCAAAAGCCTCGGAGGGGGGAGAGGGGGGGCTTTTTTTCTCCAAAACTGTTCACATCCCTCGCTTCCTTAAACAATCACTGATCAGATCAGTGTCTATGTCTACGCAGGGATCAGAGGAAGGGTGCGTGGTAACAGAGCTGGGACGCAGCCCAGGCTCCAACACAAAAGACAGCTGGGAGACTGGTTCCCTACAGGTATGCAACAGAGGTTATTCTTTCACTTACAAGTGTTTGTGTAACAGAAGTCCTTTACAGCTGCAGAAGCAGATGTCATGTGTGTACTGCATGTGTGTTTGTAGTTATTAGAATAGTTCCTATTATAGCAGAAGTGTGTGTTTATTTTAAAAAACCAGCTTGGTAAAAAGTGTGACCACATACCCTGTAGTAAACCCCACACTGCATACACACATCTCCAGTATTATGTTATTCAATGTTTCTCTACCATAGACTGAAATTCTCTTATGAATGGAAATATACACTTCAGGGTGGATCCATGAGCCATCTGCCAGGTCACAGCAAAGCAGCTAGAGTGACAGCTTGCCACTAGCCAGACAACATTTGTTAGAAGAGAAGACAAAATGATGGTTTAGATCAAGCTAAGGGATGAACCAAATCCTGTTTGTTATCAAAATCCAATGAATGATACACATGGTAATGGGTTACAGTCAAAAATCATTTTGCTTTGAACAACCATCTTTTTATATACACAAAGAGGAGTTCCCAAAAAAAGGGTGAAAGATGAAGTTGTCAAATATACAAATATCAAGTTGTTGGAATAAAATGTCAAAATCTGAACTTCTAGAAGAGGAGCAGAGGTATGGAGGCCCAAATAGTGCAGAATTAAATAAAGAATAAATTAATTATAAAACAAATATTCTTATGAATAGATTTGTGTAAAATATAGAAAATAACCATCATTATGAAATGTTATTTCATCATCTTATTTTTATATCAACAGTTTTATTGGATTTTATTTCACGATGGCACCACAGCACAGTTGTCACCAATTCCCACCTCCTCAACTTTTAACCAATCACATGCCCCCTACCTTCCATCTAGCTAGCTTCTATTGAGCAACCAAAGAGAAGAGAAGTGTTTTACATCTCTTCACAGAGTCGTGTGACTTTCAGTTAGACACATCATCACTATCACTCAGTTAGCTAGTTACAAATGAAGTTCACAAGCCAACATCTCTCATTAGCTGGTTTGGTAGCATGTGTAGCCTTTTTAAAGACACATTTCATTTATCTTATCTATGAAGACAATGCACCTTAATGAAAGCCTTTGTTAATGTGCCAGTGTTACTGTGATCCTGGCAAAATGCTCTAAAGACAAATTTAAAAAAGATGAGTTCTGTGCTTGGGCTAGAGGCATGTGACTGACTCAAATGTGACTGAGGGGGCTGAGACAGCTGACAGCTCTACTGTCATGAAGAGTGACATCACGAAATAAAAAACGGGCTTTAAAAAAAACAAATGGAAATTTTGCCATAGTTTGTTTTTTTATAATAAAAATAATGACAAATTGCAAAACTCTATAATAATGATAAAAAAATAACATTTTCATTCAGAAACATTTTAGTTTCAATAATAATGTATTACTTTATTTCACAAGCTCTTGCTTCAATTATATAGTTTACTCTATGTATTCATCTGATTATGTGTATCATCATGTTTTAGTTTTTAATGTAGCACGGCATGTTTGGGACTCCATACAAAGCAGCTGACAGCGAGCAGTGGTTCAGTAAAGATGCTGTGACTGTCATTTTAATGCTGTTGGGGGCTGGAAGTGGTGCTTGGTAGTTGTATTACAGTGATCTGAACACCTGAACTGGAGAAAAGAGATTGTTTTTTTTCTTACTGTTTTGTTCTCTATGAACAAACTTATGGGTGTTATGGATGGAGGGGTTTATGTGAGAGGAGAGGAGATGAATTAACACACAGAACTAGTTTTCATAACCCTGGGGTGTTTTGAAATCAGTTGGCCAAAATGGAAAAGAAAAGAAAAAAACAGTGTTACTTAATTATCATAAAGGGCATCCTCAAATTAAAAATGTTCCTGTTTGGCAAATTGTTTTTCACCTGTGTATTTGAAATTTTAACAACACATGCACACAGCGGCTCAGGCTGTGGATGATGTAAAAAAAAAAAAAAGAAAGAAGAAAAGACTGCAGTAATGAAATCCCCAGGGGTAACTTGACTTTTACACACACACACACACACACACACACACACACACACACACACACACACACACACACACACACACACACACACACACACACACACACACACACACACACACACACACACACACACACACACACACACACACACACACACACAGTGCTTGTTAGTCAGCCTTTAATACTGATTTTCTCTGCTGGCATTAAGGTGACCATGATAACAGTGTTAGGTTCGGTCCTGCATTGTAAGAAATAAAGCTCTAACACCTCAAATACTCCAATTGAATCCCTCGTCATCAATTTAGGCAGTAGCAGTGTTTTCTGTTCTGCTCTCCGCTATAAGAAGTGTTATTATCTCTTTATTTCAAATGGAAACACCACACCAAGCCCCCATCAGCACATATGCCCCACCTCCAAACCAGAGTGACTTTGACAGGGATTGGATGGCACTGTCCTCATTAGAGCTTGAAGTCTGACAGCAGCTGTATTGATAGACAATCAAAAGAAAGTATCCTGAAATAAAAGTGAAGCAGCAACCCTGAACTGACAGCATGAGCACATTAATGTTTTAATGTCTCTTAGCAGACAGTCATTTATAGGTGCAGTTATAAGCCTGTCTGTAACTTATTAAATGATATAATAATAAACTTCAAGTGTTTTTAAAGTGACCTACAGTTGTGGGGGGGGGGGGGGGTCACCGTGGTAACCAGCTGTGGGTATTTGCGGTGTGTGATATGGTGAACAATGACAACAACATGTGAAAAATAAAATAAAATAAAATACTGAACATAGGGAATCAAAATCCAACCCATGAAAAACAAAAAGAGAAAATAAAAGGGGAATTACAAAAGTTTTTTTTGTCCTGGATGAGCACAACAAACTGACAAAAAAAAAAAAAAGAACTAAAAAAAAAAAAAAAGGCTAGATAAACAGAATAATAATTAATTATCTTTAAATAGTGTCACACATTTCTTTATTTGATAATACTAAATTAAAAGGAAGCTTTCTTCTCTGCTCTCCTCCGTTCTCCTCTGTTTGTGCCGCTGGCTCGGTCTGACGGACAGCCAAACACACCAATCACACGCATGCTCTTTCCTCCGTCGCCTTGACAACTACCTGCTGGACATGCCTTCTCTCAGTGCTACTTAACATAAAACCTGTGGAGAGACGGGTAATTGTCTAAGCCAGGTGAATGAATTATAGTAGCATGGTTCAAACTAATTGATTTTATATGAATGTACAGAACAGATACACTGACTCACTATTAGCTTGTGAGTAATTGTTCTCTTAATGTAAACAATATATGTACACAATGCACAAATGGGTTTCATTATATGTGTGTATGCTCTAAGTAAGTGATAATTAAGGCATCAGTATTTTAAGTATTGTGCGTGGTTGTAGTATTAATGTCTCATACTACATTAACATACTCACCTGGCCATGTGCTAGTGCAAAAAGTTGTCTACTCTGGCAAAGGAGCAGGAACCAGATCGGACTCGAGCCATGAGCTGAACACACTCTGTGGCTTGGCCCAGCGCTAACATCAGAGGAGGCTGCTTGGGCAGATTTTGGGACTCTGAAGCAGAAAAAAAAACCCACAATAAAGAGTCAGAGATGGATGAAATGTAGAAGTCATAACACATTAACAATGAGGTAGGTTAGTGTACTCCAAATATTACATATTATATTTTAAGTGGTACGTCAACTGCTGTTTTCAAGATCAAGTTCATGCAATGTGATTGAAAGCTCCAGAACAGCTACTAAATGGACGTTAAAGGGGATATTGGTTAACATCTACAGCTCCATGACAACAGAGCAAATTCCAACTGCTGATGAAGATCATGCAATGTGATCGAAAGCTCCAGAACAGCTACTAAATGAACCTTGAGGTGAGATGGCTTTAGATGGCTTTCCCAACAACAGAGATGTATTAGATAATCCATTCAGTTCCATTAGTGCATGGACTACGTTATGTCTGATACACAAAATATAAATATATCATCATATCTCATATGATAAGATTTCATTGTTACATCCATGTCTTCCTATGTGTCACAAGTTTTCAATTCAAATTTACTTCAAGGCTAATAAAAGTTCTTTTAAAAGTTCTACATTTGAACTGTAAAGTGACATACTGCAGGTATAATTAGGGTGCAACAATCGTTGTGTTGGCAAATTGGCTAGAACTTTAAAAGTCACAAGTGACCTACTTGAAATCAAAGACCGGAACAATGTCAAGTGCTTACTTACCCAATATGGCGCTGTTGAGTGCGGAGCAGAGGGATTCTCTCTGCGTGGGGTCTAACTGCTGGCCCACGGGGCAGTTCCACGGGTCTGAGTACGCTAGCAGGCTGAATGCATCCTACACACATATACAGACAGACAGAAAGAGGCCCGTGTGAATACAACACAGCTGGAACGATACAGCAGCGTGTACATTCAGCAGCTTGCTGGGTTGGAATGATGATGTACCATCTGGCCAGAAAATGACCATGATCTCATAGCTCATGTTATATTCCTGGAGACAGTGAAGCATTGACTGATAGCCGATTAGACTCCATTACTGATACAAACAGCAGCATTAGTATTAGTTTGAAGGTGTTACTAAATATGAATGATTGAGCCTGTAAGACCATGCTGTGTCTACAGGTCAGTTGTAGGAATAGAGCCATCTGCTATCTAGCTAGTGTTGTATCTACTGAGACATCATTGCAGCTCTGTGCTGCTTACGCAACTTTTTAGCGAGCAAGCTAACAAGCAGCATTTTTATTCGGTAGTTGGTGGAGACCAAACCAGAACTGAAAGATAAGCAAACTAATGATCTCAAACAAGCAGCATGTTTCAAGACACTGTTCAGCTCTCGTCCAGCTGAATCTGTTTGATTTGATGTTTCTTTCCTGTTTGTACTTTCAGATATCTTATTACACATTACCGTTTCTGATCGCTTTCAGAGTCGTGCTAAGTTTCTGCTGATAAAAACACTTCCTGTCGCTGTTGCTGCATTGAATTAAAAGATTCCGGAAGGCTTTCACTAAGATAAAGTTAAAGGGAATTAAATGTGTTTTAGAGGTAGCAGAGCTTAATTAATAGCAGTGCTATTCTGTAAAATAGGTCTACATGACAAGATGTGGAGATATATGGTCAGTGGATCAGTTTTAAATAGAGCAGAGAGGAATACTAAAAGTAGAAACAGCCACAGTGAGATGTTAAGATAAAGAGCTGTAAATGGCAGACTCTTAATGCATTTTCTGCAAAAATACTCATGCTGTGTCAGCATGGATCAGCATGTGTACCATAGGAAAAACCCCACTACTAGTCAGGTGACCAAAAACACGACTCCAGATGGGTTGAAAATGTTACGCTGCATCAGTGCTACGTTTCTGTCCCCCCATTAATCACTCCATGCACCTTTTAAGACACAAATGTTGACTAATGACTAATAGAACAGGCACAGAATGAAGAAGAAAGAAGAATTTCAATATAGATGTCTTCGCAAATGCATCCAAGCTCATTCTTATATGATTACTATGAAAAATGTGAACATTTGTAAATTCAGGTTCAAAACTTTTTTCATGTGCTTATTATGACTGAGCTCTTTTAAAGCACTTTAAATTTTAATCTTTCATTTGCACTGTTTGTTTGAATCATTTTAACAATTTATTATTTGATGCTGCACTTTCTAGTCTAGCTTTTTGTTTTCTTTCTCTCTTTGTATTTTTCTGTACTTTCCAATTTTTACTATAAGTGGGTTTTATTTATTTCTTTATTGTATGTTTATGCTTCTAATTCTTACTGTTACTTGTTTGTTTTTATAAAGCACATTGAGTTGGACCTGTGTATGCAACTTGCTATATAAATAAAGCTGCTTTTCCTTACTACAAAATCCTTATATTATAAAACAGTTTATAGCTACAGTAAAGCTCTTTGGCAGATCCTTCATCATTTCACTGCAGGTTTGAATGTTTTGCCCCCACCTCCTTTTATGGAGTACAAAGTCATTTGAGCATGCACTGGAGAACTGGCCTAAACTAAATAGTAGTAGACAGTTTGGACACTATCTGCTTTATTAAAGCAGTCGCTCCAGTTCCTGCAGCGTGTACACACCGCTGCCATCAGGAGTTTAACTGGTGCCAACACAAGAAATCTCTTCAGCCCAGTTTTGGCACCGCTTTAATCTGTTGTAGCACAGATGTTTTGTTGAACTCAAGCCAGTGTGTGTGTGTGTGTGTACCTGTAACATCTTCTTGTGCGTGGCATTCTTGCCGTACTCGCGGCACAGCTGTTCGTTGAGCGCCTGCAGCTCCCGTCCAAACTGGATCATCCTCTCCGTGGCTGCCTGGTTGCCTCCACAAAGCTGTCTACTGTTGTTGTAACCCTCATCTGCTGGTGAGACACACACACGCACACACACACACACACGTACACACACATTGAAACGTCAAATTGGAAAGTTGTACGTGAGAAAAAGGAGGGAAATGCAAGAAAGCAAGAGGCATACAGAGGAATACAACAAAGCATGTAAAGATGAATGAAAGGAGAAGTGTGTGTGTGTGTGTGTGTGTGTGTGTGTGTGTGTGTGTGTGTGTGTGTGTGTGTGTGTACCTGTGACACCGTTGCCAATGCTGTTGTCGTCTGGCTGGAGGATCTCTTCATGTTTGTATGTGCCATTCATGATCCGTGCTGAGGAACTCTCAACAACCCCGTTGGTATAGTGCTCTGTTTCTATGTCCATCTCACTGTCACTACACACACATACACACACACACAGACACACACAGACACACACACACACAGACACACACACACACAGACACACACACACACACACACACACACACACACACACACACACACACACACACACACACAGAGGTCCATTAGGGCACACAAGTGTTTAGTCATCCAAATGGAAACTACTAATTCAAAACTTTAAATAGTTGCATGTGGGATGTGGCTCTTTAAATGCTAGCTGCAGATACTCTTGCTGAGGTTGCCAGCTGGTGGTGACCACATGCTGCTTTCACACTCTGCTGCAGTGATTTAAAGCAGCGCAAAGCAAGGAAGGGCTGCACTAGCTCAGTGATCACAAGCCCAACAGAAGCTCTTCCTCCATACATGGTCTAGAGTGCAGTTACTTTAACAGCGAGCAGAAGTGTGCTCTGTTGCACCTCTGACCAAATCCTGCAGCGATGTCACAGTGTACTCACACACCCTGGAGTACACGTCTATGTCACTGCAGGACGGTCAGCAAAGATGAAATTTTGGGTAATGGCTTAACATTCCTCTCTGTTTTCAAATTTTAAATAAGTAGTTTAGAGAATATGATTACATTTCATAAAATGTTATAAGGGACAAAGGTGATGTCTTTAGGCCTGAACTCTTAGTTAAGTTAACTACCACTTCCTGTGTCCACTATAATTATACATCATGTTAATGTATATCACATATAGACTACACCATGTAAATTAGATGATGTTTGTCACATAAGGCAGTCTTCTTGTTGTCAGTAGGTGGTGTTGTGAACATGACTCAATATTGTATTATTACTAATGGTTATTAATGTATTGTGTTCAGGCCTGGACTCCAATCAGTCATGTGAAGTTTGGGGCAAATTGGACAACATGCAGTGGAGTTACAACAACTTCTTGTTTTGGCGTTCCATTAAAACTTAGTATTTTGATACATTTGCATGGTAAAGGTCGCTCACATCCTTCTCATCTACTCAAAGAAGATCAAAAACCAGAAAATGACTGCGGTGGTGATTTATGGAAGATAAAACCATCCCATACCGCAGTTTATTTTCCTGACTTTGAAATTCCCTTTGCATGTCTGTGTGGTATTTTGGTGTTAAGCACAGAGCACACGGTGCACACGTGGAGGAGAGGCTCCGTCAGTTGAAAGGTTCATTCATATGAAGCGGTGCAAAGCAAACTGTTGGATAAGTAGTGGTCTGAGATGTGCTGAGAAGAAGCATTTCACCACCGCATCTGTGTGAGTAAAGTAATGACTTGGAACAAATAAAGCAAATATGATCAAATAATGGTGGTTGAAAGAAGGAGAGTAGTGTTATGTATCTATAAATGATGGTGATTCTTGCAGTATCTGTTTCCCGTAGCTGCTTTATACAGCATAAAAAATATTCTTCTTTAAATCCTAACATCATAGGACAGATGTGTTGATTCATCTGCAGCCTCTGAGTTGAGAAGTGACGCACCAGAAGCCGTCAACTTTAGTAAATGAGGTGCAAATGACACCAGGCAGCTACAGAATAACCTCACACACCTCTACATATATCAGACTGGTCACTTACGACTTCTTTTACAACTTTTTTTTAATTCAGAAAAAGTAGTGTGTCATGTTCTATTTTGAAATGCATTACACCATCAATGCAGCTGTGTCACATTTCACGATTGACGGCTTCACCAAACTATTTTGTTTATCATCACTGGCGTATTTATGGCGTTGCTGACAATCTGCTCTAATTCTTCATTTGCGGAGAGCTGACGATGATGTCGTTGCTTCGCTGTGATTGGCTCGGCTGTTTCAGAGCTAGGGGACCGGTGATGTGACTGGCTGAGAGTGTATTTACTCATCACCAAACCCTCCCATCTGTATCCACCTTCATCCTGCCCTTTCCCACTTTGTGCCGCTGCACATACATGAACCAAAATAGCAGGTACCCGAGACCTATCACGCTGCACTGGGTGATAAAAAATAGGTCCTTAATGATGAGGTGATAACACCGATCATTACCTGTGACATCTCTTTTTATTCATGAGCACATATCCTGAGTACATGCTGCATCTGATACCGGGGACGACCCTTAGCGTCACACCTGTTACTGTTAATTACACACATGACAGAGGCTCATCAGGTCTAAAAGTGACGGTGCTGCTGCCTACCTGGTCTCCTGGGTGCTGTTGGCGCTGTGCGGCTGGCTCTTGGTGGAATCGGAGGAGTTGGACTCGGAGTAGTTAACGGAGGAAGGGGAGGAGGAGGTGGAGGAGGAGGCGGAGGAGGACGCGCTGGGGTATTTGACGCTGCCGGCGCCAACGCCGCCATGGCTCTTTGACTTGTTGGGGGGAGTCACCCCGTTACTGCAGGTGGGGCTGTCTGCTCCTGGAGTGGAGGGTGATGGGATGGAGTGAGAAAAAAACAAAAACATTTTTTAAGATGCCAAAAGAAATGATTATTGTTCTTTTAAGGTGTTTGTCATTATATTTGTGTATCATGCTGCTTCTGAGCGTGTGTACCTCCGGTGTGCAGGTGTGTGTTGCCGGCTCCGTGGCGAGGGCTGAGGCTGGGGGAGCCAGGGTAACTGTCCTGGGATTTGGGGGAGCGAATGGTCAAGCAGCGAACCTCACTGTCTGTACCGTTCACCATCTCCACGAACTGACGACACCTGGAGGCCAAGGTATACCGGTGTTAGGGTTACACGCTGGGAAGCTGAATCATACTCTTCTGACTTGACTTCTAGATCTAGATTTGTTTGGCTTTATATATGTATATAAAAATATGCTGACTTACTTCAACATGAATAGTAGGTTGGGATTGTGTTCTAACAGGCCGGGATAAAGTTGCTGAGTGGCTTCTATGGCTTCACCCACCCGTCCTGCCAGCACCAGCTTCTGTATTCCTGTGAGACAAACAAAGCAGGATGCTATTTATACAGTATATTGATCATTAGATAGAGACCAATACATCATTCATAAAGGTTACATCATTAGTGACAAACAATATACAATAAATAAGTATGTTATTCTGGATTCCCGTTACTGGAATTATTCTATAGCAAAAAGGCAACTAAACCTTTGCTGGAGAAGTAAAGACAGTGTACAGGTAGTGTGTGTGTGTGTGTGTGTGTGTGTGTGTGTGTGTGTGTGTGTGTGTGTGTGTGTGTGTGTGTGTGTGTGTGTGTGTGTGGTTGTTTAAGTCACTCACTCTGTCTGTTCTTTATAGATGTCTGGTCCTCTTGTATCATGGTCTCTGTGGCTCTGGCGAAGGCTGTTGCGGTGGCACAGTACCCGTGGTGCACCAGATAGCTGGACACCATACTAGGAGACAAAACACCAAAGATAAGTTAAAGGTTCAACATTAAATTTTTTGCAGATTTAAATGAATAGGCCATATTTCCTTAATTTTATCATTGGTCATCTGAGCTGTGGTGTGGACACTGAAAGATACCATACAACTTCATGTAGTGTATGTAAATACAAATTTTATGGAGTATCCCTTTAGGTAATGAGAACATAGATTCATCACATTCATACAAATCAGTTATTGTGGTGCTCAACTAATTAGTAGCATCACTTTGCATTTGGAAACAATAAAAGAGGAGTTTATAATTTAGCAAAAAAGTATCTAAACGGAGTGATTAAGTCACTTAATTTGTGAGCTCAGCACTTTGCATGTAACTCTTTGACTCAGTCACATAAGAGTTGCACCTTTAAAAAAGGTACTTTTCTTATCTCACAGATGTCTACCGTCTGCCCAGAATGAAAAAACTCCAATATTTTCACAGACTGTGCAGGTAACTACACCTACACAGTGGACTTAACAGCAAAGACAGAGAGTATAGGCGGCCAGCGATGTGGAAATCTTGAATTTAATCATTGGTTTTGCTCTGCGGCAACATTTGATCACACCAGGAAGACAGTAGACTCTGCTGGAAAATCAGTATATAATATGACACTATAGAATATGATCACAGCGTTTCCAGTTTGGTTCCGGCTTGATGAGGGAGCTTTAATGCATGAATTTCACTTTTCCACCCATCTCTCTCTCTACTGTCCATTTGCATAAAAAGTCCCAAAATATACTCATTATCAGTCACAATGCAGCTGATATAGCCAGGAATATTTAAAACTATTAAATGAGAGTGATCGTGTTTTCATCTGCTTAAGAGGTGTCACATCACCTTCATTTCCGATGGGAGCCTGCAGTCTCTGTATGCTCATTCAAAACACGGTCATGTTTTGTAAATTGTGTGTAAAATGTACCACTGCCAGCTTTTACTGCTCATCATTTCATGTTTGTTTTTTTCTGTTGAGCTGCTACATGCTGTCATTTTCACAACAACATGGTGGCCTGATGGTGACAGGTATGTGTGTGTGTGTGTGTGTGTTTGGAGAGGTGTGGGTATAATAATGACTCTTACTTTTGCAGGACGGCCTGCCACTCCCCGAGCCTCTCTCCTATAGGGAAGCGAGCGATCATGCCGTGGATCTTGGCTCGCCATTCGCTCATGTAGTCCTCGATGTCAAAGACGAACGGCTGCTGGCCGAAGTTTGCGTCTACGATCTCACCAGGAGTCTGAAGCCCCACAGTGGGGTATAGGTTGGGCTGGTAATGAAAGAAAGAAAACCAGTCAAGTTATACGTTTTTTTTTTTATTGATTCATAAAAGTCTTTAAAGTCTATATTAGATCATTCATTACTATACAAAGCTATTATTATAAGAAAGTAATAAGCTGCGTTTCAGGTTGTTCCTGTAATGAAGAAATGAACGCTGGATAAACAGGTTGGTTAACATAACAAGCTGTGAACAAGCTCTTTACTTGACTGTCTTCATAGAGCTCATTATTAAATGATGTCTTTTGCTGTACATAAAGCCACCAGCAGTGTATGAATTTAACAATAAAAAAACCCCAAAACATCCATTTAAGTGCTCTTTAAGTTTGACAGTGGTTGGTAACTCCATCTGCTCTGGAAGCCACGGCGGCCAGCAGCCAACTATGATTTGGAGTTTCTGTTCTATTCTTGAAAACCGATTTGGCCACTTAAAACCATTAAAGTGGCTTTAAATGTTCCGGTGACTGCAGCCACCGGACAAAATAAAAAGCTTCAGTTTTTGATCCAATTGCCAACACAAGCTGCAATTAGATATGGACCTGCATGCTGGATATCTGTTACAGTTTGTTACAGAGGCGGCGTGATAAGCATCATGTGGATTTACTATGATAATATGATGTGTAGAAATATGTGAATATTGGTTTGGAAAGATTCTGTTCAGAGTTTTTTTTTTTTTAATGCTTGCCAAGCTGCTGTAAAATAAAATGATAAGAGCAGAGGAGAAGATGTGTATTGTTTGGTATATTGTGGATATCATGCTGTCACATGATGATACTTACTGGGAGGTCTGTGAAGGCTACACCTAAGAAGTAAAAAAGACAAGCAGTTAAAAGTTAATATACATATATAACAAGCTATCAGTTAAATAATCCATTATTACATCACACAATTAATAATTCAAATAACTGTTCACATATAGAATAAAAATCATCTTCACTGACCTAAACTGATGCCATTTTTGGTGTAAAAGCAAGTGTTGTTGATGAGGTTGACACAGCAGCCAATCACGTCACCCGTGGTGAACGTCGGGCCATACGGTTGGCCGGTCCCGGAGGAACAGAAGGAGTGGCCGTCATCTCCGTGGTAACCGTACGAGTGCTTGTCCCATCCTAAAATAGGACGAGGATTAGGATTAGCTTTTTTTATTTTATACTTGCCCTCTTATGAAAAGTCTGACAGTGAGGATTTCTGCTTTTATTGAAGTGTGTGCTGCACGTATGGAGCGGGAGCAGCTCTGTATAAACAGCCTCTGAGTTCACTGGAGCAGTTGAGGTGAAGTGACTTGCTCCAGGTCACTTGAGTAGCTGCTGCTGAAGGAAGGAAGGAGGGGGGGGTAGTTACTCATTCACTTGTGCTGCTCAGATTTTCCCATCTGACTACTGCTGCTGCCTGGAGGGCGTCACACACACAGACACACATGCATGCACGCACATACTTTCTAACTATTTGGCGTGTGGTGCAGTGCACTGGATGACCAGCAGGGGAATCTGGTCTATGTAAAGAAACTGGTGAGTCACCGCCAACAGGAACAGCGGCACAGGAGGCTGAATCAGGAGTACAGAACACGAGGGAGGGGAGGAGGAGGAGGAGGAGGAGGAGGAGGAGGAGGATTGTCATGATTTGCTCATTTAATTCCCCCAAGTTCCTGTTCTTTCTGGTGCTGATGAGTGTGTAACTGCTATTTTATATTGCAACTGCATGAAGTCTGGTGAAAGGGAATCAAAATCAAAAGGAAACAAGATGCAATATTCTGACATTTACTATCAATCTCAACTAAAGCTGGATCTGTCATTCCCTATAATGCAACTGGATAGTGTCTTTCATTACATCCTTTTCTGCCAACTTCTGTCAAACCCCTCCTGAGTTTTGTAGCGCTAAAATGTTTTAAGCCTCGAGCCCAGAACTGAGATAACCCTCATCATATCACCCGTGTTATTTTTGCACACTTCAGAAGCTCCGCAGTACTTCTTCATGACATGTTCACTGAATTTTATGTGTCAAATTAGGTGGAATGCCTCTTTTTTTATCATCTTGCCACAGTTCAGATTGATCAGATTTATCTTGGGGAAGCGGTGACTGAGAGATTCTTTTAAAAAGACGTAAGAACAGAAGGCAATACAGAGAATCGTAAGCTATTAATGAATTCACATTAACTGGGTTTAGAGCAGCTATTCTTATTTGACCTCTATAATTAACCACATTACTTGCAGATCTGTAAAATAAATCATTATAACACATTTTATAAGCATAAGAACCATCAAAACCACCAAAACACTGCATAAGCTAAATAAAGCCTTAAACCTCAAACCACAAACCTACAGTCTAACCTCAAATAACCTTTATGTATTTATATCCCTGTCTTCTGCTATAGAGCCATCCCTATAGGATTACATATGTACAGCCTATTGATGAGAAATATATATTGACACCGGTATTGATCTGATGCCTAAAACCACCTCAGGGATGATATTTTACTAAAATGACAGCTAATAAATTCTGCTTGACTTTGATCGTAACTCTTACTAACAGAAAAGACAAGATAGATCTCCAGTCCAGTGAATCTAAATTGGCTCTCCTGTCTTTTTGAACAGATTGGATCAACAGAGACATTCTTTCACTGTGATTTTCAGTTCAAACGGAGCTGACATACGGGGCGACAGTCTCTCTCTACGGCAGCATTCTTCCACACGGAGAGAAAAACAACTGTCATCAGAGATTCGCTCGCAGTTATTTGGATGACAAGCTCGCCGTGCCCTAAGTTCTACGCTAATCTAGTTTTGCAGGAATTCCTCTTCCTGGGCTGAGAGGGCTGACGGAGGGAGACGGAGGGAGGCGGTGGTGGGGGGTGGGGGGGTGGGGGACTCAACCCGGTGGACGGAGTTGGGCTTCAGCTTGTTGCTGCTGCTGCTGCTGCTGCTCTGTCGGTGTCTCTCCTCAATCACAGCTTGTCCGCTGTTGCCAAAAAGCAAAGCGGGGGTTAGTGAAAGTAGGTCGTGGGTGAGCTGAGATATTAGATGCGTACTTGTATGTATGTGTATCTGTGAGTATGTAACAGAGTATTAACCTAAGCCAAACGTGTGCATCTGTGTTTGTGTTAGCGCTGCGTTGCGCCGGGGCTGTTTCCTCTAATGTGGGTGCTGCATATTGTTCTGTCTCTCCATGTTTTCTTTTCTGCATATGTGTATATACTTCTGTGTGTGAGAGTGTGTGTATGTGTGTGTGTGTGTGTGTGTGTGTGTGGTGAGGTATTAGATTAATCTGCTGACAGGGATATTGCCTCTAAAGCCAGGCTCACTGCTCCAACATGCTAATGAAATGGGCAGGCCTCCACAGCAGGATCAGACACAGAGGTCAGCAGTGGAGAACATTGTACTATTAAGGGACGGACACACACACACACACACACACACACATATACTGTAGATATATAAAGACAAACAGGTGCGTGAGGTCACCAGGAAACACACACACACATATACACATAAAGTGAGCACACACAGAAACAGATACAAAGAGGAGGAGGAGCGGACGCAAACAAATAAACTCAATCCATCAGTCCAGGACACACACACACACACACACACACACACACACACACACACACACACAAACACAAACACAAACACACAAACACACAAACACACACACAGTCTGTCAGGGTAGTACTGTTAGGATCTATATCCACTACTGATGTGTAGTGGTGTCCTAGCAACCCGAAATATTGTCATAACTTGTGTGTGAGCAGGTGTGTAAAACGCGTCCATACATGCATCACCGTTCCACGCTGTTCCACCCTTTGTGTCACATTTGACACATGTGAATCAAGAAGAGAGGAGAATGAATGAATGAGTGTGTGTGTCTATGTGTGTATGTGTGTATGTGTGTGTGTGTGTGTGTGTGTGTGTATCTAGACTGTGCTGAACTGGCCGCCCCAGGGTCCACAGCATTCCACAAACCTCGGTCGCTGGACTGATCTTGACTGGTCAATAAGCAGGTCAAACGGTCCCAGACAGAGCTGGAAGCACAACAATGTGATTGGTCTGAGCAGAGGAGTGGTCTGATTGGTTGGGAGAGGCAAGGGGGCTTTAGTCAGGCCCTCGGGATGTTATATGGCCACGATGCTTCCGCCTATGTCATTGCTATGAGATCGCTGAGCCGTTCATGGATGTCATTGTGTGTGTGTGTGTGTGTGTGTGTGTGTGTGTGTGTGTGTGTGTGTGGAGGGTGGGATTTCTTCTCTGTGCTTCGAACCCTTTTTCCAAACTCATATCTAACTCACAGCAATAAATAACACGATCATGTGACAGTTTGTGTTACCATTCAGAGTCAGCACACAGCAAACAATAAATGCTTGTGTGTCAGTACAGACAAAGGCTTGGATAACTCATACACTGTCTTGCTTTCTTACATGATAGCACCTTTGCGTCAATCCAGCTTTATTCACACATGTAAAACAAAGGAACAGGAAAAGGGCAGTCCGCATAAAATGATACGTTTGGCATTTGAAATTATGAAAAGAAACGAGTGATAAAAGCTGTCTGGTAATTCTCCATGATATTATTTCATCTTTATCTTGGTAATTAGTTGGTGCTGCCATGTAAAAAAAAAGCCCAAGTATGTACAAAAAACTTTAAAGGGGAACCACTGTATATTGTTTATGGCCAATCTGAAGGCGCAGATGATGTCACAGTGATGTCATCATGATTAGCTGGGCTTGGAGACTATAAGTTTACAACAGAAAGCCTGCCTAACAAACTTAGTGTCTCTTTTGCTAGGCAGGAAAAGCCTAACAAAAGAGTTGTATTATGGGAAATGTAGGATTCAGCGGTTTTAGAGTTGGATGCATATGCGGGACAAAAATATTTGAATCTCTCACAAGTCAGAAGGAAGTTTTTTAAATAGAAATTGCTTTGTGTTGGGCTTACTTTCACCCTCATTTAGATGCCAATAATCCAGTGAGTTTGGTTTATATAGGGTCAGGTGCAGTGTAAACTAAAGTATTTTTAACATACTTGGTGAAACTGTATAAAAACATATTTCATAAAATGCTTTATAAAATGTTCAAGCTAAAAATATTTCCTACAGAAAATAGACTTTCAGCACTTTGGCTTCACAAACTGAGTCGCAATGTTGGTCCTACATCAGACCACAAACCCAATCAACGTCATCCGTCACTGATCCATATGACTGCTCGGGGACATGTCTCAACATGTTCTCTCTGCAGCTGACAGACTGTTCAGACTGGATATGCAATCCACTTCCAATTACTATAGCAACGCCATCCTCATCTCCTGCCTTCGTCCCCAAATCTCATAAATGTTGGCACTCCTCCAGCTAGTCACAAACTTTCATTTATCCACAAAATCTTGTCACTTTTATTTTATTCTTTTCATCTACTTTTACTCTATCTTGCCTCAACCATCTTTCCCACAAATCCACCTCATTAATATCTACAACCTGACAACGGTTTAACAAGCCTTTTCCACTGACTAATAAAACAATTTGATGATGTAAAGGCTAAAATTAAGCCACCACATATATAGCATTGTCAGTGTTTGATTGTAATCTGAGCCAATGGGGTTGTAGAGTTACAACTGCGGGGCCAATAAGCGATTAGAAAAGTTCAGGGTCAAGGTTTTGGCCAGTCCCTCCAGAGCTGCTTAATTGTATTGCGCGGGCCGTTCTGTGTGTAACCAAACTTGAACAAAAGATGGAGCGCAGCAGGATTTGTTTTTTTCTTCTCAACTTGCCAATCCGACTGCTAAGAGGTTGAAATTCTGGCACCGGCCTAGCAAGCCGATGTTATTGCTGGATGCTGGCGTGATGCGGTACTCACAAAATACTCCATTCACATCGAGTAACCTTGGGGAATCCTTTCATTTCACCCCATCTCACTGATTGCTTCGGCCACAGACTGAGTCCTGTTGTTCTACAGTCCATGTATCAATACATTTTGACATCTACCCGCCCATTGGAACATCCTTAAGTTAATTTCAGCGTTGAGATATCTGATCAAAATGTCTATCCTTCTATCTATGGTACGTGTTACTCACCAGGCAGTCTGTTCATGTTGACTCCTTGCGCA
This sequence comes from Scomber japonicus, assembly GCF_027409825.1. Lineage (NCBI taxonomy): Eukaryota > Metazoa > Chordata > Actinopteri > Scombriformes > Scombridae > Scomber > Scomber japonicus. The sequence continues at coordinate 29,050,220 of NC_070582.1, read as the reverse complement.
GACAAGCCGATACCCATGTACCTGCATGACAAGAGAAGAAACATCAGAACATCTTTACTTATCATACAAATAAACACATCTGTATTCACTTCAGTTCTTCTGACTCCCGAAACCTTTTAGTTCTTTAGCCGTTTTCTCAAATATTCCGATGATATTTTGATGGCTGTTAGAGAAAGTTATACTATCGCTAATCTCCTAACATTGTGGACTACTGCTTCCAATGCAGAGTCATAGCATGAAAAGTGAGAGCGAGAGTTAAAAGGTTAGAGGTCAGCGTTGACATTGGAAGTCTGTCGAATGAGGCTAAGTTGTTGGCCCTCTTCCTTTTTGTGTAAGCAAGCTTCTGACAGGCAAGTGAAACATCTCTTTGCTCAATGTTGACAGTTGTTTGAAAAAGTCTCAGCCCGCTTTGGCAATGTCACGCTGATGTCATCACTCAACTCACTCACAGCAATACAAATTTTGGGTGTGAGCCCAATGAGTGTCCTTATTCACCAGTTTCCTTCTTTTTTTTCCTCAATGACTTTGGGAATGTAAGAGGAGGGAAAGACGCTGATGTCATATCACCGGAGGCTATGGACTGGAAGATGTTTTGATCGTTGTCCAGTAAGTCGCACTGGGAGTGGGACTAACAACCATGATGCAGAGTAACAGAAAAAATCCAATATCATTTAGCGGCTTTGACACAGATTTCATTATGTTGTGTTAATCAGCTTGAACAAAATGGATAAAACCATCACTTGGGCCATGGAAAAACACTATTGAGGGTGTGAAAACAACAATAAAGACAACACAACTCCTCATGTATCATTGCAGGTTACCATATGAGTCAAATATAATAAACCATACCGTACATGTATAACCTATGCAGAAGAAGGCAATCTTAAATCCTCCTCTGTGTATGTGTTGCAACACCAGAAATTACAATTTTGCTTGTCACACACCTACATGAAAATCATTTTCCTTAGAAAATGTATCTACTGCGTTTCCTCACGTTATTTACTGTACATGTTGATCTGTGTCCGTTGCAGGGTCTCTATTAGTCAAGTAAGAATACCTGAAATGGCAGTTTGCATGGGTAGTATATTAAACACAGTCCTCATTACATTTTGGTGGGCTGAAACAAGATTTTTCTACAAGATTTTAGAGACTGAGGCTGTATTGAGACTTTTTATTTTTCGGTCTCTACAGGAAATATGTACACAAGATGTACAACACCATTTTCAGAACAAAATGGCTTCTACAGGCAAAACTCAGTATTTAGTGTGACCTCTCCTTGCACTAAGCACAGCTTGTACTCTTTTAGGGAGACTGCCCTGAAGTTTTCTGAAGTGGTCTTTTGGCTTTTTACAGCACTTCCCAGAGTTGTTCTTTTATTTCTTCCTCTGTCAGGTGAGCCCATATTGTCTCTATAATATTCAGGTCTAGACTCTGTGGAGGCCAATCCATGACTGTCAGTGTTTTATCAGCTGTTTTTCTCTCCAAATATGATTTCAGTGCATTAGCAGTGTGCTTGGGATCATTATCATGCTGAAAAATAAAACCATGACCTTGACCTCTCCTGATTCTTCAAATGTCTTTATAACAGCTTGAATACCACGTCTTGAGTATCCAGTTTGTTTGCTGGTTTTCCTTTGAGAGTGGCCTTGCTGATGCTAAATAATGACTTTATGTCTGTCAAATTCTGTGATCTTTGGCATTTTGAATGGAATGATGTGACTGAAAGTTGGTCTTATACATATTAGCAAGCTTCCAATGAGTTAAACAACATGTGTATGTAATGCTCAAACCTGGTGGAACTGACCCTTTTCACAGCAGTCATTTTGACATGAAATAGTAAGACAATAATTAAGGTTCTATTCCATTTAGGTTTAAAAGAATCAGGTTCCTGCTATTACTCAGGTGTAAGAGGAGGTCACACTAAATACTTGCCACTTTAGCGTATAGAAGCTGTTTTTCCTGTTTTTTAATACTGCATTCACATGTCCTGTATTTTCTGCTTGTATTCTATTAAAGAGACTGATAAATAATTACATATCATCTTTATAGCATTGCTTAAACAACAAACTAATGGTGGCCTAAGACTTTTGTACAGTACTGTACATAAAATGCTGCCTATATAAAAATATTGGTGCATATCGAACAACATAAATGCTGATACCGATATATCTGTGATAGGCCAATATCGGCCAATAATATTGGCTGACTGATATATAAGTCTGGCTCTAGTTTTCTTGTTCAGAGGTCAATTTCACGTTTTCTTCTAAAGCCCAGTTTCAGTAGTATGTATGTTATTGTAGTGGAATATCATGGCATTACTCATGCAGTGTTTGCTGATATGTGGTGTCTTTCTGTTTCTGAAGAATGAATGGAATTTCATTTCATTTGGATTCTGTGGCAAAGTCAAACCTTAAATATGAATTCCCTATGTTGTTCTGTCCTATATTAAAGTTGTGGTGTCTCTCTGTGGCTCAGTTGAATTAGAAGGATTTCCTGTTTGTATCTAAGGTCGTTAGTTACCAGCACTGTAGATACCTTTTACACCACAGCTTTGCATTGAGCTGCTCAGCTGGAACTGGGGAGTGTTAACAGTGTATTATGTAACCTCGGATTTGAAATGGGGAGGATGGGGGAAAGTTTCAGTTCCAGTGTTGGGTAAAGGTTAAAAGTGAGTTTTGAAAACCAGATGTTTAAGCGCCTGGCAAAATGCAGTCACTGGTTCTGATCGACAACCCCATCAATCCCAGCAAATACTTAGCTGAGGGCAGGTTCAATCATGGGCCATGTTTTTCATTATATTTTCATATGGGGGAAACTCAGGCCTTTATGTTTTGTTTCCTTCCTTTAATTCATTTAAAATGAAATTGATTTATAACACTGTTTTGGATGGTATCTGATGGCAGATGCCATTTTCCACCATTGGTAAGTGAGAGCTAACAGAGTTACAGCTTATTGTAATACTCATTTAGCTAAAGAAAATGAGTGAGTTCATGTTCGGTGTTGCAGAACATATTACTAGAAATGTAGAGATCGCTACTTTATTGAATATTCACACATGATCATCACTGGCCTGTTTCATTTGTGGCTGATTGAAAGTTGAAAAAAGAAAATGTTTTCAACAGACCATTTCTGTTTGAATTCAACATTCAAGAGCTTTTATTATCACATGCACAGCAACACAGGTGGCAACACTGAAGGCAGAGACTTGGCTTCTTTGAGCGCGAGTTCCAATTAGAGTAAAAATAAATGTATATAATTGTTAAAAAAGGAGAAAAAAGAGAAGCGGGAAATTAAATATATTGCACAGTAGATTTGTGAAAGATTACTTGAAAGTTTTGATGTCGCCATTTGCCTACCGCTACTATCATATGGCTTACTGTAGGGCAACATTTGAAGTGAAGTACTATTGAGCACTGATCAATTATATTTCAATTTGGTTTTATGGGAAAGTGAACTTAGAAATACCCAGACCAGCATGATGTCATCCCTTCAGACACCCATTTGGGATCAAACAATGCCTGGATTGGTTGATTAATCCAATCTAGTCGTAGTTCTGAGTGTTAATCCACAGATAACATATCAGTATAAGCAACAACACAATGAAAGCATAAGTACTGTTAAACTAGAGTAAGTTTGATAGTAAATTTTATTTAAACAAACTACTCTACCATTCATCTCTGTTAGACGTTCTTTTATATACATTTACTTCATACACAATATACAAATGAAGAAGAAATACAAATATTTCTCCTACAGCAAGAAACCACCATGTCCAATTTCATCTCACCATACAGCCAACTTAAAGAGAGACATGTTAAGCTTCCATCAATCATGTCCAACTTCATTCTGCTGACTCAGTATGCTCTCCAAGTCTATATGTTCAAGATTAATAAAAGGACCCCATCCTTTTAAATAGCTCTTGTTTTCCCTCAAAAGAATAACTTTTTTTTTTCTAAAGGATACACATACAGACAGTTCTTTTGCCATTTATGAATACTTGGTCTATTTTTACGGTTTACTTGTCATATTCCTGTTTCTGGAAATAGCTGGGCTAAATGTCACACTCAGACAAATTCAATTTTTCAGCTCCGTTGAACCTCGACAGTCAGGTTTTGCCCCTCACACCTGACGAGCCGGGGCTTGTTGCTAAAGCTGCCGTTTTTTGGGGTTGTTACATCCCTGTCTTCACTGAAGCTGCACATATACAACAGTTTAAATGTCTACCGCTGCTGATGTAACTCTGTCATGGTACTGAACCAGGACAACAAGACGAGGGAGACCTAGTGAAGGTCGTGTGTGACGTTATTGGGAAGGTGCTGTCGTATTTGGCAATGATCTTGGACCGGTGATTTAAAGATTGCTGTTTTCATGCAGACTCAAGGTGAGGGAAATGCTGCTGAAGCAAGTTCACAAATTTGCAAATTTGCAAGCTATCATCATGCCCTGGGATGTCTGACCCCACCGCAACAACCACAAGAAGGTTAGCAAAGACAGGCCACACACACATTATGGAGGAAAACATGTATTGGTGGAGACAATTTCAATCTCATAATATACCAGGATCTCTAGATTAACTTCTATAATAATAATGTATTATAGACCTATCAAAAATCATATACTTTAAGTGTGTAGAAATCAGATCTCACACATGCAGTAACCATGGTAACATACTCAAATTCAGTATGTTACATTTAAATGATTAGTTTGCTATCACAGTGGGTCTCCAACTCGACCCCTAAACTGACATAATCCAGACCATAGACCACCAATTTGATAGAATTTAGTCCCAGGGTTCCCCATGTTGTTATAAGATTCTTGCTTTTAGATGTCTTATAACAGAAAGTGTATGAAACCCATGACCAAAATAGTCATACATTCTGTCATTAGCTTACTGAAAATAAATCATTCCCCCCTTTTTGCTGGGGACCCCCTGGAGCCCTCTCAAGGGCCCCACTTTTAGATCCACCGGTAGCATGTTAACACTCTCATTATGTTTAAACACCGACAGCAACATTTAGGCTGTCATGTTTGATGTGCCATAACATGAGCGTGATAAATGCTAACATTTGAAATGTTAGCTTCACATTAGCATATTAGCATGTGTGGTAGTTCATTATTTGTATTTCAATCTGCAATATATCAAATATCTCTTGACGTCAGTGCCTTATTCTTGTTTTACACAACCATGCTAAATTGACACCCTAAATGTTAGCATGCTAATGTTTAGCATGTAAGGCAAAATTAAAATGTTATTAATCTCAAAGTACAACTGAGGCTGAATGTTTAGTTTTAATACTGAGAGTAATACATTTTTAATTGCAAGTTAATACTGACTCAATTAAATATTGAGTAAATAACTCCTGGGAAGCACTAGATTTATGTTGGAAAAATCCACAAAAAGGTTGATATTTAGTTTAGTTTAGTTTTAGTATCTAACAATAACAATAAGCTTGTAGTCAGTGTTGTGTGACACCAGAACAGAGGCTCTGCACATTTAACTTAGAATCAGAGTTGCCAAGTCGACACTTTTCACAGCCTCACATGCCACACGTCCATTTTGTCACGCAGTGGAAAACAAATTCATAACTGATAACATTGTGACACTGGAAAAAGGACAGTGACAGTGCACGTGTGAACAAGGGGGCAAAGAGAAAAATACACACAGATCTATATGGTGATGTATTCTAGGCCTGCACGATATCAGCAAAATGTGCGATGTGCGATCACACTGTTCAATATTGCGATGACGATATGACTTGCGATAAATAAGAAAATATTTAAAGTTTGCATACAGTTCCTGTCTCTTTCAGATTTTCAGCTTTAAAAGATTGCCTGCTTTTAGGTACTCTAAAACACTGAATAGCTGATTGTAATTACCGCAAATTCCGGACTACAGAGCGCACCTGATTAAAAGCCGCATGCTCTAATTTTAGAAAGAAAATCAATTTTGTACTTGTACAAGCCGCGCCGGATTTTAAGCCTCAGGTGTCCCACGTTGTAATATGAGATATTAGCTATGGTTGGTCTGGCGATGCCTGACAGCCATCACGCATTTATTGTGTATTATTTTATCATTATTAAGGCAAAAGAACTCAATTTATGTCCATGGACATTGTAATGAATAGGATATATGCTTAATATTAGTTTGCATACAGCGTGCTGCATGGACTTCAATACATCTGCTGCACCGCTGCTACCACAATTATCAAATGCTAAGTTTCTACAGTCTGTGACTGTGACCCTCATAAAAGTAATATTTTACAAATCTGCATTATATAAACTAACGAAATTCGTTAAAGTAAGTAATTTGGCGACTTCTAAGTCATTAAACTAAGTCTTACTTTTACTGGAGTAATCTACCTCGTTGGCACCTGTCATTGTACGTCTTGCTTTGAATTAAAACCTACTGAGCGAACTCTCCCGTTCTCTCCTATGAACGAGTCGGACGACAACGTGTATCAACCATGAAGCAAAGTGAAAAAATAATAAAGTACGTAACAGCCGCATCATATGATTTTCTTCGAGTATTTTCCATGTTGATGAGAGTCAGTACAAATGACTGATTTACAATAATAAAGCGTGCTTGATTTATCACACAATTTCATTGGACCTCTGTGAACTACTCATCAATTTTATTGGTCTACTGTTACAAGGCAAAATGTTTTGGACGCCACGAAAAAAAAAAAAAGTGTGCGTGGCCAATTTATCGCATTACAGACCAGCTTTTGCGATGGGTTCATCGCGAACGTTCACATCGCAATGACGATGAAAATTCGATTAATCGTGCAGGCCTAATGTATTCCCATGCCCGCTGCTCAGGGCAACCTCAACCAACGGCTCTTCCGGCAGCAGCACAGTGTCTTTCCCTCTCTCCTCTCATGCCATGTGTCACAGTGGGGTGAAAGTGAGTTACTATGGTTACAAGGACGCTCTGTGTCTCTTTCTTGTTATGGCCAATAATAGGTTTTTAAGTGAGTTGTAAGGCCATTTCATTCATCCAAAATAATTTGTTGCAATTGCTAGACTTTAAAGATGGCCTTGTGTATTTATTCTATTTGAATAGGTAATTATTACATTATTAGCACAATGATAAATATTGTTAATTTCTGTTAATACTACTATTGCTAACTGGTAGGGTATAAGTATGTAGGTATGAGTGCACATCTATTTTTTTTGAATATATGTTAATACTTATACGGTTATTTATATGGATGCGCTGTGTGTACGTGTGTGTGTGTGTATGTGTGTATGTGTATATGTAGGTATATGTATGTGGAAATGTACATATCATTATCTTTGTTTATTTATTTTCCTTATTGCTGAGACTGTTTGTTTTCATCAAAAAAAAAAGATGGCCTTATGAGTATTGTGAATAGCAACCCTCAGCTTTAATATTGTTTAACCAAGGTTAATCATCTAAATCATATTGTGGTGTGTTGGAAGGCTATTTCATTTATATCAATTGTTTGTCCTTGTTTCACCTTTACCTACCATTTTAGGCTACATCATTTTTAAAACTACAACTTCAAATATGAAATGGCCATTTAGCTAATAATCATTTCCTGTCTTTATCCACCCAATTATATACTGTTCTTAACACATTCTTGGTTTTCATAGAACCATCAATCTGACTAATATAGACGGCTGTTTCTTGACTTAATCCAGGAGTTTAGGTGGTGTAAAATGCAGAAAATGTGTTTTGTTGCCATCTCCAGGCATCCATGAGGAGCATAGAGCTTTCTTATCTTACATTTTGAAGAAAAATGGGTGTAATATCTGGAGAGTACATCTAAAAGCACTACCAAATAAACAAAAATAAGCCAACAGGAAAGACTGAGGTACTGTAATAATGCTGTTATTTTGTCTGGGTGCAGTGCGGTGTTTGTAAGGAGTGAAACACTGACCTACTGACCCCGTGCTAGAAAAAGCCATCACAGGACCGTGAGACACACCGGCTAAAACTGGCAGTATAAGTATCTGCTTAGTGCTTACCCATCTCGCCCTTTGCTGACAATCTTGACTTCAAAGTAGTAGATCCCACAGGCGGCGGGAATTGGGTGTGTGGCTCGTACTGATGCTGCGTCCTTGTGGTTCTTGCCGTGGCCTAAAAAGAGAGGGGAGACACGAGGTGGACATGAGAAAATGATTTCACAAAAGGAATGAGGTCTTCTGCAGTACAGGGAGTCAATAAGTCTGTTTCAAACAGCTGGGAAATGCATTGTGAAGGCTTGTGGTGGCTGTAAAGAGTTGGGCTGACAGTCGAGTGCCACTTCCATCATTATTTAACCAGCAAAATGGAGATTCAGAGTATTAACTGGCCTGGATTTGGTTGCTGATTTTCTGCACATGAATGTAAAAATCTAACACTTTTGCACTGGTGATTATAACAGCACCAACTGGGTTAGTAAGTTGTAGCAGTGTCATTTGTAAGAAGGAAGACGCTACATTATTTTCTATTTTACTAATTGGGCATTTTATGAATTTGTCTTGTGACCCGAATACAACCTAAGAAGAAATTATGTGAGGCAAATCTGGTGTCCACTTTGGCTTTCCGCAGATTCTCTGATCTGATTACAGCATCAAAAAATGTCTCGGTTTAATCTGATCCAGCAGTAGAGGTAGGGCTTTCAACACACAGCCTGCCAGCTGACCAGAGGCTGACTGCTCTCTGTACAAGCCAAAGCACACACTAGGTAACAGCAAAGGCACTCAATGTTACATTAATGTGGCTTTCATCAGCTTTTATTTTCTTATCCTACATTTACCCAAGAGTGTTATTAATTATTATGTTCCTCTGCGTAATACTTCTAATTTTCAAGAATCCATTTATCAGATTGATATGGGACCTAAATTGAAATTTGGTAATCACTGCTGGTTTTTACTCAATAATTAAGACTTTTTTTCAAAGTGACTTTAGTGTAATGAGATTATCAATCAAACATTATTTTTAAAGCACCTTTCATACAGGTTAATGCAGCTCAAAGTGCTTTACAGTTGATTGACAAGCTGATAATAAGACAGAACAAGTGACAATATAAAGGAAATGAATAAAAACTATGAGAATAAAAGAAAATGAAAAGACAAAGAACAGAAAATACAGATGTTTAAAATGTTTAGAAATTTTAAATAAATGAGAACAAAACTGAAAACATCAAAACAAATACAATAAAAATAGACCAAAAAGACTATAAACAATTCTTAGTGGAAAGCCAGACTGAACAGCTAGGTTTTGAGTTGATTTAAATATGGAATTGATTTTGATCAATCAGATATGTGGAGAAATATGTTGGGTTAAACTGTAAGATAACTGATAATATAAAATAATAATAATAATAATAATAATAATAATATGATATAAAAGCTGTATATTCAGTATGTGGTAAAAATGTACACAACAAGGTCAGAGGGCTCATGTATTGCGTGTGAACAAATTAGATTCAAGCACAACAATCATTACTGTCTGTCATTCTGTATAGATGGCTGCTTATGCAATCCCTTGGGTCATATGAGAGAGAGAGAGAGAGAGAGAGAGAGAGAGAGAGAGAGACTACCATATTCAGTAGTGTGTTGTATAACTACTATCTAGCCTCCACAGTATGCGTGTACATCATTATCTTTTTCATGTAATCACATCATTCATTGACTGAGTTCACCTGCCTTGATACATAACTTGTAATATACAAGTCATTGTTAGTCCTCTGTGTGTGTGTGTGAGTGTGTGAGTGTGTGAGTATGTATGTATGAAATGTAGATAGGCTGTAACCTTATACGAAGCAGCTGGTTGTCAGCAGATAGGATGAGGCTGTTGCTGTTGCTGTGTGTGTGTGTGTGTGTGTGTGTGTGTGTGTGTGTGTGTGTGGCGTTCCACATTCATTACAATTATGGGTAGTAGTTTTTATGGAAAACAATGCAGAAAAGTATTGATATTTATGTATTGGGGGTTAATTAGAGGAACTTTGACTCTGATGATTTGATGCTGACATATTTTGTCTCTACAGTGAAATGGAAGTATCAGTAAACATTTAAGTCACATGCTTCATGTATGTGACGATTTATATGCCAAGTTTCCATTCCACTTTGACACATTTTTCACCCATCAATACACCAACTTTGCCCACTGCAGCCAAGTGTAAAAATGTTTTTTTAACCCTGGTATTTCAACTCAAGATTTATTTAAGATTAGGGGGAAAAAATGAGGAATGGAAACAGATACAAGACATACAGTAATGATCACGAGCTGGCCCTGTCACACAGTGATGACTTAATGGTGTAATATGACTCAAACTGGGTTCATATTCAGCTATGACATATATGGGTCAATGAAGTGATGCAACCCAGTGTCAATTGGTGTAAGCAGTATTTTATCATTCTGATGTACAGAAATAAAATGTGAACTAAAATTTGGAATAAATATAATCCACTGCTGTAATGCAACACTATGTTTTGTAACAAATTTCACATCAATTGTCAAAACTTATTTAGAAAAAAATGGTTGTTTTTAGGATATGTCCTGCTCAATATTGACAAAATGCTTTAAAATCCATATGTAGATATACTCCAAAAATGTTTCTTTTCATTTTATGTTTTAAAATGAAGTAATTATTTGTGTAAGTACACTTAAAAACACAGTTGGTAAATAAAATATTTAATATTTATCATTCTTTTGTGGTTACACCATTTGACATTTTCAGGAGCATTCAGTCTGACCTTTGGCAATAATGTACATTTTAACAAACCTGCTGCTTTTAACACTATTTTTTAAGATATTTTTCAATTGTTCATCTTGCTAAGCCTTATTTATCACTGACCCACATACATATCTCTACTTTTTAAATTTGATGTAACATTTGGGGTTTCCTGTTTCATGAACTCATCATAATTAGGTATAAATGTCACTCTATTAGTTCCTAATATGGTTAATGTAATACTGTGAATATTTTACAGTAGTCTTCAGAACAACCAAAGAAATGTGTAGAGTAACGAGACAGGTAAGCGTGACTTATAGGATAAAATTCAATTCTGCCTGTTCTGCCACTTCACAAATCGACTGTGCTGCTGTGGTGTGCTGTTACATGCTTATTCATGTCACCAGCAGCATGCCTGTGCACGTGTGTGTTGTGTGATTTGTGTGTGACTGTCTGGTCCGATGGTTGCAGCAACAGTCATGCGGCCTATTTTTAGCTCCTCTCGGTGAAAACGAGTCCTCAGCAGGCCAACAGGTCTCTTTACAACTGCATAGATGGGTAGGAAGAGATGGCTACTACATTTAACATCACCACATAAAGTGTAACTGTAACTGTAAAGGAAGGAGTCTGTGTGTGTGTATGTGTGTGTATGTGTGTGTGTGTGTTTTATAGACAACCATTCATCTGATCTACTGCACACTTTGCAGGTGTATTGTTGGGAAACCAGAGAAGTGTAGTGTTGAGTGTGAAGTTGTTTGGATGAGAAATGTTAAAGATATAAACATTTAGCAGATCTTGACCTCACCAACATGGCAGTGGCGAAGACGCATAGCTACAACACTGCTCTCCACTGCTGTTCTGCTGAGAAAGGTATCTAGGAAATGTAGTTCATCAGCTGTTCATTTTTTTCAATTATACATATATATTTGTTTTCGGTAAGTCTTACATGAATCAAAGAAAGCGGAACATTATTTTTTTTGCTAGCTCGATGAAAATTAATGGACAGCAGTAATAGCAAAATATATATTTAATATCCCCAAAATATGCGTATTGTTTGAGACACGTACAGAGCCTTTAATGTAGTGAATGTATAATTATTATGACTATTCAGACTAACGAAACAGCAACTTCATAATGTTTTACACGCACAATTAGAGTATTTCATCCACAATAGCGTTAGCAGAGGGCTAACCGTAAGTTATACGGGTCGGTCAGCAGAGGTATGTCACTGCAGAGGTTTAACTTACTAAAAAAACTCATTAATATATCTGAACTCTGCATGCCTGCTTACATTACATCTCTGACTGCTTCTGCTAATACACATGGACTGAGCTACTTCCACAATTTATCAAAATAAAATGATGCGAGGCAACGACAGACTTTCAAAATAAACTACCAACAAGGATTTGTAATATTAAGATAAGTCCTACATGTTAATGACACTATGATTGGCTGAACTGTTCATAATTGAGTTTACAACATTTTCTGAACCTATGGAACTTACAAACATTAAGAAATCAGTCAGTATGCTCCGGGAATCAATTTTCTTGACAAATGTACAGCTGATCTACTCCACACTTGGTAGGTGTATTGCTGAGGAACAACGGAAGTGTGGTGTCGAGTGTAAAGTCATTTGGATAATCGGTTCGGCCCAATCTGCACTACTTAGATATGAATTTTGTGTTCATATATCATGCTTAAAAATACTGGAGTCACCTGGGATTTTTTACAAATTGTAATAGTTAAATAAATATATCACTGAAGTGAAATATTGAGACAAAACTGCCGCCGCATCGGCATTGTGGTGTCACACATTTCAGCTGTTACTTGACATCAAACCTCTCCACCAGAAGTCAAGGATCAAAGGTTAATGTCTTGTTCTTATGGGCACTGTGAGGCCTCAGTTGCTGACTACTAGCTATCCCACCCCAGGTTTTATGCTTGACCATAAAATAGAGAAGAGTGCAAAATCTATCAGTTTAGTCATAGCAGTAGAAGAGTACACTGATGAAGAAGAGAGAGAGATCTGGATGAAATAGAGGACACAATTATGAAGGCTGCATGCACATTGTCACAATGGGTACAGAGTTCTTCAAAAGAGCACCACAAATGAACAAGTACAAACACCTTGAAAGCAGGCGGAGGAGATTAGTGAGTAACCAAGGCGTCAATGTTCAAATCAATGTTTTTATTGATTTTTTTTTTTTTACCTGACCTTTTCCTCACATGCAGACCTTGGTCCTTGCATCTTACAACCTGTCAAACTCTAACCAAAGTGCACAAAAGATAACAAGCAGTAGTTCTGATTGCCACCCTGGATTGTGACTGGATGAAAAAAAAAAGACTGTAGGGCTGATTAAAATTTAAAAAGCTATATGTGTATTGCACAAAAATGCAAATACTCAATATCAAGAAAATAAAACTCACAGAGTAACTAACGGCAATGAATAAAGTCAATCATTTAGTAAGTAAATGAGTAGTGATGGTAAAACTAGACAAATTAGGCCCAAGCTGTTATAAACTGGAAATATCCCTTATAGGCCCCATACACAGGTGTTTTCACCTCTCCATATGACTGTGTTGATGTATAAAGATAGTCATTGATTGACATCTCCCTCACACCCACATTCATTTGGTTGCATTCATTACCACAGATGACTTACAGCTTTAAAATTCTTATTATGCATTATTAACTATCTCAAGTCTTAACATCTATCTAAAAACTCTGATAGTCTTACAGGGCTGATTCCACTGCAATGCTAATGGCTCTGTGAATCACAGTGGTGATTTGAGCTAAATGCTAATGTCAGTATGCTAAAATGCTCACAATTACAATGCTAACATACCATGGTTTAGCAGGTATGTTTACCATGTTCACCATCTTACAGTTCATCTTGAGGTGGATATGATGGTGTGCACTATATTTATGGCAATCCACCCAATTATTGACAGGATATTTCATGGTGATTGATCCTCTGGGGACTACGAATCTCTGGAGAAAGTTTTGTGGCAACCCTTCGAATGTCAACCGACCAATTAACCGACCAACCTATAAGACAGCATTGTTATCCATAGAGCCATAGAGCTAAAAAATGTCAATTTCTGACTCAAAGGGAATTCAATAGATTTGTTTTTGAACATGTTTCACCCCTATCACATAAATAGATTAATAATTTAGAATCAAGGACACAGGGTGCAGATGACAAATCAGGAGCTTGTGTCAATCACAATGCACTACTTGACAACAGGTATCGGCTAACATTAGCTAAATATAGTGGTCCCAGCTGTATTCCGGTCTCTTTCAAGAGGGGTTAAGTGAGGTTTTTGACTCTCTGTATCAAAGTAGCAGTGTGTTTAATACTTAAACAGTCCAAGGTGTCATAAAGGGGCTGCAGTGAGATTATGGGCTGCTGGAGCTGTTACCATGAACAATTGGGTCCTTGTATAACTGGACCAAAAGCTTTGTCTTCATCTTTGGCACTTTGACAAGCACTTTCTCAATAGATGGACTCCACCGAGGTTGTGCTTTGTCATCTATTCTGCTTGTGATTTTCAAGGACAGGATTTTTAGGCACAGCCAAGCACTGGAGGATGTCCAGTCCGCTTAGGTGACCTCCGGATTGCATGTCAGATTTTTGCAAATGATGTAGTTCTGTTAGCTTTGTCAGGCTGTGACTTGCATCACTTGGGGAGGTTGAGTGGGTGTGGAGCAGTTGGGATGATGGTCAGTACCTTTCACGGTTCATGTCAGAAAAGGGTGATTCATCTTCAGAGGAATGAACTGCCGTCACAAGTGTAGAAGCTGAAAGCTGCATGAATTGTTACTTTTGGTGATATTGGGGCAGAAGAACAAACTCGAAATACAACACTGATGTATCATCAGCTTGTAAAGGTGTCACTGCAAACATGCTACAAGTCATTTCTTATTTATACATCCAGCAGACACAGAGTCTAATATTCACTCTCCTTTTAGCTTCGTTTTGGTCTCTACCAGCCAAGGGATATATCTAGCTCTCAAACTGCTAAATACTCCACTATATTCACTGACTGGTTGTTAAATGTGTCTGTCTGTCATTTGATGCTGGGCAGGTACCATACAGCTGGTTATTACATTTTGCATGTCATAACCAGGAAAAAAGAGACCAGAGCACAGCTTGTGGGCCAAAAAACAAAACAATGAGCTAAAGGAAGCTAAAACGCACATTATGCTTTCTATTGTCTGCGTGACAATTTTTTGTCATCTGCCACAAGGGTCTTAGTAGACCATCTGTATACAGACCGTATGCACAAACTGCATGCACTGAAAAACATGTAGGCCTTAATATAAAAGTAGTATATTAAAAAATGCATTCATGTCCATTTTGGAGTATATCTGGCACTTCTCCATAGAGCTCAGGGGAACAATAGACTTGAGCTTGATTAACCTTAATCATTTAACCCTCATCTGGCCTTCAGCTTTAGATAGTGACTATAGGTAAATAGGTTGAGGAGATGGTCAACAAGTGGCCACAACGAGTCTCCTTCACAGTGTTTAGTGGTAGGGTGGGGAGCTCAGAGCTCAATGAGTTGATGCTTTTCAATATTGAAAAGAACCAGTGTACTAGACTTGAGCAAATGCATGTCCCTCCCAAGAGGTTATTGAAATGCATTTTGAAGAAAAAAACAAAAAAGGAAACCACTTTATAAAGTAGAACAAAGTGGGAAAGCAGGTTGCTGCTTCAACTCTTCATTAGTTATTCACCTTCACTATTTGATCTTGTTTTAGTTATTTATAGATTGATCAGATAGATATCTGATATGCTTTGGGCTTAAATGCTTCTATTGTGAAGCACTTAGTAGCTATTGTTTGAAAAATATCAGATACATTTTTACTAGCTGAATTAGTTGACATAAGGATAAATGTATGGTTAATATTAAAAATACCTGATTTATTTAACAGCAGGTTTACAGTATGTTTCTCCAACACACGCCCACAGAAAACCTATTTGTATTCATATTTTTTAATGAGTTATTTATTTTTCCTAGTCCTTAATCATCGTGTCAGTCATCCTTAGAGAACAATCAAGAGATTCATTGGATCCATTTTTATCAGCAATATATCATTTCATACTTCACAAGAGCACACACACTAGAAGGTATACTACAATACATTACAGAATGTTCTGTGTGTATATGTGTTTGCCCTATCTGTCAAGCAAAACTGTATGTCTATCAATCTATAAAGCCTGTCAAAAGAAAGATGTAATTATGTCTCCATTAGAATAAAGCAGATAAATCCTTCATGGACCTGAGTGCTGTAATTTATGTACAAAGTGACATCTTTCAATCAGTGTAATACCTCTAGCTTGGGGTCAATATATTTGTTTAACCGCGCTGCAGTGTTTATTTATGTAGCTATCTGTTAAGACTGTGTAGATTAATCTGTGTCTGTGCACAAAAGGACTGGGTAGACACGGTGGCCTTGAACAGAGAAAATTGGCACACTGGTCAAAATAGCATCCAAACCACAAGGGTGAGGGAACAGAGAGAGAGCTAGAACAACCAGGAGGAGAGAAATTATCCTACACACTCCAGAATTGGCCTATTTATGTGTCATCCCTGAACAATTGTGCAGTGTCACTTGATCTAGGCACTTTTCATAGACATGAAGACTCGACGCCCCACATAACCCTAACATTAAAAGACATGTCTTATATGAAGGCATACATGGGCCCATTTCATCATTTGGTGCTAATGTCACAGCTATGACAAGCACATAGCTAATTATAGACATGCTAGAATATCAATAGCTGTGATTAAATGGAATGTAAAGAAAATACAGTCATTATCAGGACTCTATGGAGCAAAAACAGCATGAAAAGAAAAGGACACATCATTTGCATTTATATGACTTATTAAATAAAATGTAGGTTATATTGAGTGTGAACACTGTTCCCATAAACATGGAGCTGATCAATTATGCATCAAAGAATCTGTGGGTTATATCAGGCTGTCTGCCTGTGAGTCCACATTTAAACAAATATTAGGCCTGAGCTGCTATTCACAAACAGCAGGATCACCTACTAGGTATGTGCCAAATAAGCCTTTCAAAATGGGTTACCCAGCCTCCTGCCTGCATCCTCTCATCCTCTACATGTTTCACTGGTGTAAACAGCCAGCAGGGCCAAGAATGGCCTTTCAGTGCATCTCTTAAGATTTATACTTTCCACAGAAGCATGGATGTGTTATAAGAGCAGGGCTAGCTTGCCTGCTACTGGTGAGCTGCCCTGACTGATGAAAAACAACACAGCAGGCTAAAAACTGAGAACAAGGACTTAACAGAGACGTCACTTGTTTTGATTTAGGAGCTGGATATATAAAATAATCCATCTGACAGGCCTGGCTGCTCGTACAGACTTATTTTAGCCATCCGGATAGATAGTTGACTCCAGCATCTGATGAGCGAAGTTGCTGTTATTGTGTTATTGTGTAAATGCCAGAGTGTGCCGATACTACAGATTTATAACAAGATCGCAACATTTGGCCTAATGTAATGCGCAGAGGCCTCCTCCTTCTCAGCAGCTGTTGAGAACGAGCTGGCTGCCTGTTGGAGGCTGGGCATGAGACTGTTGTTGTGCTCAGGGCACATAACACATCTGAGTTAGGAGTTGGACCGGTTGCTTCCAGGCTGAGAAAATGATTTTTACACATCGTGTGATAGTTAAGACGAGTTAAAACTGTGTCACAGAAATCACGCGAGAAAACAAAACAAAGCCATTTTTATTCTATTTTGGTGCTGGCTGTAATAAAGAAAAACACCAAACAATTGGGAGCGTTACACCCGTTACAGTGCTACATTGTTGAAGGTTAACAACAAGTTTGGCTGGTATCCATCTTGTAGGCAGCTTATCCTGTTGTTTTCAGTACAATATTAGTCACAAGGAAAAGCTAGGCTCGCTAACGTTAGCCAGTTAGCCACTAGGCTAACTACTGTATTTGCTAGAGATAGCTAGCCGTTAGCTAGCTTCTGTTTATTAAATACCATTAGTTCGCTTATTGGCAGAACCCCCCCTCCCCCAGTCTATGCGTCGTTATTGCTGCCAATGCCCCCCTTCCAGTACAAACTGTGGAGCACGTCACATGCAGTGTCAGTTTACTGCAAACAAATAACGTCATAAACGGTAAATAAACAAATAAGGAGGGTCGTGTTCGTTAAAGGTGATTTTTCTTTAGTGTGACGGTAATGAGAGCAACTGACAGGAGGTTAGCGAGTTCACTGACACCCATTTGGGCATGAAACAAAGCAAGGTTACAGGACAGGAGAGGCAGCTCAGACTAGATTTACCAGGACTGCACACACACATACACACACTGACACACACACACAGTCAACATAATCGCATACTGTGAGTGTGTGAGTGTGAATGTGTGAGACCCCCCCCCCCCCACACACACACACACACACACTCACGCAACAACACAGTGACAGTTATGAGGTGAGACCCCTCTCCTGCTGCTGTTGTTTGTGACTACTTCTTCTTACCTTTGTAATGCACCCGCAGGTTGTTCTGTGACAGCCCGATGTAGCTGTATTTATCCTTGGGGCTCCAGGATCGGGGTAAAGGGGTCTCCTCCTCGTTCACAGCCGGGTACAGCCGTTTCAGCCGCTCGTTCAGCTCATGTTCCTGGTAGTTAAAAGCAGGATCCCCTCCTAACGGCAGGCTTCCCGCTCCAAGCTCTGCCATTTTTGTGGCTTCTGTATTGTCCGTTTCTTTTCTTCTAACCAAATCCCCCCACCGTTGTCAGTCCGCTGGAGCTGTAGGCTGAGAGAGTGAGAGGGACTAGAGGGGAGAAAATAGCAGTGGTGTGACATCCCCGGATAAGCAGCAGAATGTACTGTAGGCTGGAGCAGTGCAGTGTGGGTAGTGTAGTCCCGCTGCTCGCTCGCTGTTACGCTAATGTCTCTAGAAAGGACTACACTGCTCTCCACTACCGTTCTGCTGAGAAAGGTATCTAGGAAATGTAGTTCATCAGCTCATTTTAAAATTATACATATATATTTTTGGTTTCGGTACGTCTTACATGTATCAAAGAAAGCAGAACATTATTTATTTTTTTGCTAGTTCGATGAAAATTAATGGACAGCAGTAATAGCAAAATATATATTTAATATCCCCAAAATATGCGTATTGTTTGAGACACGTACAGAGCCTTTAATGTAGTGAATGTGTAATGTATCTGTGTTATCAACTTATATTTGCATTGTAATTATTTGAAGTTCCAGTTTTTACGTGATATGTAGTAACCTTTTTTCTTTTTCTTTTTTTTCAAGTATATTTATCATTCTTACAGGTAGCCACACTTAATTGCTCATACACACACGATTTTCCCCGTAGTTAGAAAGTTATGTTCTCTTTATATTTATTCATAAAGAAAGTTTCACATTGAAAAATAGATCAGGCGCGCCGCGGTCAGCTATATGGGTTTTGCTGCGTGTTCCGTCCTTGTTGCCATGGAAACCCTGCTACAATGCTGATGTGTCTTTTGAGATTAACAGGCTTAAACTCAGACTTTTAAAACGAACAAGAGCTTTCAAAGTTTTTTTAGTCGTTGTATATTGGCTAGAGATGTCACCGCACAAAGATATCAAATTTCCACCTTTAACATCGTCACAAAAACAAAGGCAAGATATTAAAATGGGTTGACTAACAACGACATTATTGTATTATTATGACTATTCAGACTAACGTTACTAAACTAACTAAACTAAAATGTTCGAGCTATGTTTTTTATTTTTTATTTTAGACATATATATGACCACAGTCTACAAAATAACGCTGTCCAGACGTCAGAGGGAGGGCTAGAAGGAGAAAGTGCTGATGCTGTTCCTGCCCAACTATCTCCAGTGAGAAAGGTAAGAAGCAAGCCAGGTAAAGGTTCATCAAATTTGGCACAAGTGCACTCATGATAAGCAATTGTGATGAATAACAGCTTGAATATTTGACACCCAGATAATTTGTGTTTGTGTGTGTGTGTGTGTGTGTGTGTGTGTGTGTGTTTTACCCTATAGTTGTGCTGCACAGGAAGCAGTTACATTTATGCAGGCTCAGGGAGAAAGCCTCGACTCCTGATGTACCTGGAGAGCTATGTGATCAAGGAGCTGCATACTATCAACCCAGATGAACCTAAATATCAGCAACTGAGGCTACAGGTGTTTATTTTTTGACATTAAACAAGACGAAAAAGTTCTGGTTCAATCCACATAATCCCTGCCACACACACTTTTATTTTTTTGTTTGAGAGAGTATACTCACACATCTTCATCTGCTTTGACCACAGGTCTACCGTGATGTCTTTGCTTGTTTCATCAAAGAGTTCAAAACCTACCAACCCCTTCTGTCTGCCATCAGAAAAGAATATGAAAACACTTTAGGTCAGTAGCTGTACAAGTGAGCTGCCTTGATCATTTGCATTTCCTAAGAAGAATTACACTACACTTCTGAATGGATTCGTAAACTGCTATAAAAGGAACAAAGCAGCCTTTGACAAGGAGAGGGGGGAAAAAACAAGTTCAACAAAGAATCAGTTATAATAAAGGAAAATCCTGTCTTTCAGGCCGACCAGAAATAGAAAACTGCTATGCTTTGAAGAAATGGATTGCCTTTCTTCAAGAAAAGAGCACATTTATTGGGTATATATTGTGTGTGTGCCGTGGCCTGAAATCCAGAAATGCATCTGAATTGAAAATATATATTAAATACACTGACGTTCCACTTAAGCCTGGCAACTCATGAGACAATAACAACTATATTAAAAAATAAGCCCCTTAGAGTCTTAATTTTTGATACTTTTGGAGATATTTTGGCTTTCAAACAAACAGAGGGAACAAGAACATAATAAAAAAAAGAGAAAAAACATAATGAAATACTCATAATCAAACTGAGCCTGAACAGATTGCTGAGTACAAAATATTGACAAAATCAAAACATATGGTGCTGAAAATTAAGACTAAAAATGCTATGAGAAGTTGGCTACTGCAAATTTGTGGGAGGTGTTTTAAATGGTGGTTGTTTCATACAAGAGACTACACTTGATTATTTCATTTCTGAAAAATATGTATTCATATAGTTTTTCCAATTAATCAATTAGCAATCCAGCCCTTGAAATGTTATACTTAAGCACAAGTTCTCAGATTCTGAAATGATTGCATGATTCTGTTTTGTCTGGCAGGAATTACAATTATATGAAATGAGAAAAACCAAGCAGGTCTTTGAGTTGGAGAAGCTTATAAAATGACCTATTTCGTAAATCAGATAATATGATCACCTACAATGATTTCAGCCATGTGGGGGAATCATTTCCCTGGGTTGCTTGTCTGTCCAGCATATCAGCAGGATCATATCCGAGAACTGGAACCGCTGCGATCCAATCTGAGGCTGGTGACAGAGGAATGTGACAGGAAGATTCAAGCTCGCTGGGTTGAGGAGCAAGCTGAGATTGGAGCCTTGAAAAGGGAGAAAGAGCAGCTGCAGGAGGAAATTGAGGCCATGAGGGAGAAAGAAAAGACCATGCAGGCAGTGGTACATGACATAAACTTTGGCATTCTGACCACTATTCATTTATTATTCATGTATCTTTTAAGTATGTACAAGTAGGTGCAATTAATCTACATGAATCCCTGCTTCTGCACTGTTTATTTTATACATGTGTATAGGCCTGTCACATTCACGTTATCGACTTACCATACAATAACTAATATCAACTATATTATCAAATTGCCACACTTCAGCAGCTAAGAGGCTATTCATGTCACATTGGCTAAGCAAGTAGTGTCCTCCATTCCTCACTGTGTACGTCCTGAGTGGAGACTAGAAGCAGCAGCGCTGCTTATATGGAATTAAAGGTAAATAACTCTGTCCTGACCCACAATGGCAGTCTGTGTTTTTACAGAAGCGTAGCTCCCACTCTACAATCCCACCCCCCACCCTTCTTGCTTTACTATGCTATTATATCATTATTACATCAGTGGTATAAAATGATCTTCAAATGACAATAATATAATTTATCATGATTATTTCTGAGACAATATATTGTCTAACAAAAGTAGTTATTGTGACAGACCTTCCTATGTATGAAAAAGCTAAGGTCTCAGGTTGAGATCTCTTTATCCAAAGATTGCTTTGTTTGAGAATCACAGACTTTGCTCAGATTGAAAGGTAGATGGTAGATTATCATTGTCTCGTGTCAGCTGCGCCACTATCTTCTATTCCTCTCCAGGTGGACCATCTGAAATCTGAACTGTCCAACCAGTATACGCAATACAGGGAGGAGCGTGATGCCCGCAAGTTGCTGATCTGGCAGCTCAATGACCTAACAAGATGTTCTGTGAAGGAGGAGCATCCTGCAGATGAAAGGACAGGTGAGTACAGGCAGAAAATCATGTCATCATTTTCCTGCCCACTGACCTGTAATCTTTCCACTTTGGTTGTCCTGATTGTGTAAGTGTTAAAAATGAAGGGCCTGTCTCTGGCTAATCTTCACCCATATGCATGCACTAACACAAAAACTCGTTTCAAGGGGCTTTTTTATATGAATCATAGTAAAAGCACCCATAAAGATTGCCCAACTGATAGGCTGAGAATGTGGCCTTCATGGAAGATCACCTGCCTCTATTCTGTGGAAGGTTTAGAAGAAGAAGCATAACTGAAATTTAATCCCACACTGCTTGAAATGCATCACCTGTCAAACTGTTTTAAGTACTATATAGTCCATGGGCCAGACCAGATGTCAATACCACTCAAGGTGGCAAAGGTTACTTATAATTTTGGAAAGGATCCATGTCTGTAGATAATATTTTGGTATGATAACCCTTCCTGAGTCACAGCTGTATGACAGTTATCAGCTGTTGAAGTTAACCTCCCCCTATAAAAAACAGAAGCATTTTAGACGTTGGTGCATATCTTGATTTAGACTCATGTTCAGGATATTTGTCAATATTAAATAAAATTGTGTTTGTTATCATTTTAAAGGGGATACTCTAAGCTTTCAAGCCCTTCTGTGAATCACACACATTTTATAATAGTGGTCATTTTCAGATATGTATCCATATGGTTTGAACATGAGACTTTTAAGGAAGGGCTCCCAAAATAGTGATGAATGAGGATTGATGACCAAAGATAAAGGCCTGCCTTAAAAACATTTGACTCATAATCTCTGGTCGAGGCTCTGTCAAATTCTGTCATTAAGTGGGTAAAAGAGTTGCTCCATCTTTAAGAAATGAATTATTTATATAGCAAATCAACCAAACATGTAATATCCAAACATAAAGATATGATGGTATTTGTTAACATTGTGAATAGAAGAGAATAAGGACCCTGTGGAGCTGCAGCTTGCTCTGAAGGTGTGTCGGAAAGACCTGACCAAAGCCCAGGAGGAGCTCAGCAGGATGAAGGCAGAGTACTGGGATGTGGTACCTCGACGCAGTTGGGACAGCCTGGAACAAACGCACAAACAGACCCAGCAGCAGGTACCTCATGTAGACTCATATACTGTGCAAATAGTGCTGACTTGCATGTGCACATACACAGATTTCATTTTTAAACATTTTTTAAAATCCTCACAGTCTCCACCATGGTTTTTTATCCAGTTAGAGACCCTGCAGGGCGACTTTGATCAGTTGAAGAGTGAATATGACATCCTGCTGGAGCTCTTCAAAAGAAGCAGCATGCAGACTGAGACACATGACCCTGACACTGTGCAGGTACAGTATAGATTACTGGCCACATTTTTCTCCTCATTTTATGGTAGCTGTGTGACACATGCAACCCCCAAACAAGTCTCCTCAACATTTTACCCACAAATGTATCATACAGATTTATGTATGTGCGCAGATTTCTTTCACTAAGGCCCTGTGAACATCCACCAGACGTATTGTTATCCAATCACTTAAACCACTTTAGTTTACTTTATTTATTCGAACATGTTGAAATAACAAAATAAAATATATAGGCAGTGAAATAAAACAGAATAGAAATGAGAGCAACATTTTTAGATAAACAACAACAACAAAATAATAAACAAAAATCATCTTAAACCACTTGTTGAGGTGGTCTGGGGCGCATTTGAAGACATAACTGTTTTTAGTGTAAACACTAATATATCTTTGACACCCCAGCCAGGATGTTACAGGAAAATAGGCCATCAGTGTAGGGTGTGGCGGTTGTTTCAGTAAAAGCGTGCCAGAAGTGGCAAAAAATGGAGAGGAGCACAGATGTACGTGGTTGGAGTAATCAACAGTTGGAATAGTCATACATGTTAGTTCTCGAAACATTTGTTATTAACTCTTCAGCCCACACTAAAAACAAATCTGGTGTTTGTATGACGTGATAACTGCACAGGGTCCTTTTACCTTCTAGTAGAAGTCACGCAGGCAGCAACGAAATCTGGACACACACACAGCTTGAGACACATAAAGGAGACAGGTGTGAACAGTAATGTGTCTCAGCTGTCTGCTTCTGATCGGATCACCCGAGATGCATATTCATCCCAGGTGTAAACAGGGCCTATGTGATACTAATCTTGTTGTTTGTTGATTTTTTTTTAGGTGGGTGCGAGTGTGTCCCAGGAGCAAAGCCAGGTTCAGTCTGACCAACTAAAAGAGCCGCTCAAGTCTGATGTCTCCGAGAGCGATACACTCACTGTCCAGGAGTTTAGGTGATATAAATGAATGCACATACTATTGTTCACAGATTTGCTGCAAAGGGCTTTACGTTTTGGACAACATACTAGACCCTCAATCCTTAAACCAGCAATTCAAAAAAGAACAAAAAAACCCCTTCAAACAGAAAAAGAGTTTTTGTTCTCTATGGCTGTCTCTGTTTTTCTGTGTCAAAAGAGAGCCTTTTGTGTGTTTGTGTGTGTGTGTGTTTGTATGTGTACGTGTACGTGTATGTACAGGGCAGCCCTGAGGACAGCATTCCCCCTGAAGTCAGATCAGGAAATAGATGAACTTGTGGCCTCGGCTCAAAGTGAATCAGACAGCAGCAATGACACCATCTCCTCCCAGAGACTCTGCAACCTAGTACGTACCAGCAGGGGTTTGGATGTCTTTTTCAGAACTTGTTTTGAAAATGTGACCCCAGGCTTCCATTTGCAACTATTCTACCACATATTTACATGAACGGTCACCACCTTAGACCAATGTGGATATCCCAGAGAAACAATGTAAAAAAAAAAAAAAAAAAGCTTTATTTCTTTACAGCATGACTTTCTTCTGCTCAGTTTCTAACATTTTGCTCTCTTGATTTCACTCTGACAGCTTGCAGAGTCCGGTGTGGCAGCCTTGCCTCCTGCTTTTGATGAATCAGAAGAATCTGCTTTATCAAACTTTTAAACCCCTCGCCAACTGATACGAGATGGTAGTATTCATTTTATTGATTTCTGAAGCAGGCCAACATGTCAGCTTAAAGGCATACCAGAAAAAAATGTTGTATGTGACATTAAGTCTTGAGTCTCTGTAATAGATTATTGATTCCTGATGATGTATGAGCAATAATATTAGATTAAGAGGTAAAAATTATGAATCTGCTGCTGTCACTGATACAGTAGCTCAGAAATTAAAACCTTATCAAATAATATATCTTCCTAACTATGTATATACTATTAGAGGATTAAATAAGGACACATTTAGTATCAAATGCAACTTATTTGGATGGCTTTCTTTTTATTAGTGTATTACAATCGTAAGCTTTTCAACTCTAAAATACATAAAATATGTGTGTGGTGTGTGTTTGTGCAAGTCACACCACATATGACACTCAAGACACCCTGCTGAAGACATCTCCTGGCCCGTTGCAACCCCCAGTGCATCTGTCATTTGAAGAGAACCTCCTAGAGCCTCATCCCAAGAAAAAACAGAGTTGGATATCAAGTTACGGTCGATGCTCTGTTTGTCACTTGGTTGTGGGGTAACAAGGGTCCAGCTGGGGCAGAAAGCTTTTAGTCACTGGGAGACTGACTCTCCAACAAATCAACTAACAGTTGGTTCATCAGAGCAAACGCAGGAATGAATCAACAATAAGTTTAACTCACTGTAACATTAAGTTGAAGTGTAGCCATGCATTTTATACATACACCCAGCCAGTCCTTGTAGTACATGGTCTGGAGAAAGAGATTAATGAATGTGCTGTTAATGATAAAGTGGCCAGCTCAGATAAGGTCCTTTCACACATGCACAGTAATCTGTAAATGCCAATATTACTGTACAAGTTGATGTCATGTTTGAAAAGCACCCCCCCCCTTCCTTTTTCTGTTTAAATTATCCCATCAATCTGCAAATTCAGAACCTTGTAACAACTTTTGCAACTTTTTCTACATGATCAAAGTCTGAATAAAAGTAATTCCATGGCCAGTAAATGGACACACATATATAGATATTTTGTGTATCATGTGCAAACTGACAAGTGTATGAATTAATACTTCAAACGTTGACTGTGAGGAGATTTTGAGCTAAACAACTTTTATTAAAAAAACGGCTAGAAATTTGTTAGATGACAAACGGTCACCCACAATGGACAATCTGACAAAACCTTTTAATATCATGTAGTCAGATACTGTTATCATTTGAAAACTAACTAAAATTGTACAAGTAAAGATTTTAATAAGACAGAGGGCTTTATTGTTCCCTGCCCCAAATATTTCACTTTGTATCACTGCTGTCATCATTAATATTGAGTAAGGGTCTCTGACAGAGTGGCTGGTCTACCGGCTTAAATGCATGCCGACAGTTTCTTTTTCTTGATTAATTACAGCAAGCTTTTATGACATTATTGATTCATTTTGATGCTTTGGCGCATTGTTTGGAGGGGTGTCTGGCCAAAAAAAAGCACAATGAAACCAAGAAAGCAGGAGAGAAACCGAAAGAAAGATGGAGAAAGACTCTGACAAAAAGTTAAAAGTATGAAATGTAGCTTACAGATACTGACAAAACAATAAAGGATGTTTGTTGAATCAGGTAGTCCACACTGAACATATTGACAAAACTTAGATCCAAACAAAATATTAGGTTTCATTTATATAAAGGATCACCTGATGGTCTAGAGTAGACTGACATATTAATCAGTAGATCTTGTAGAAGGATGTAATGCTGTAGCACTGCTCACATAAACCTTCTTGACAAACAGTTAAGTTGTAAAATAATGATGAATACTAAACATAAAGTAACAGTTGCACAAGTAGAGAAGACTGACTCAGCAATGTGAGGTTACACAGCAATAATTACCTAAGCTAACATTAGAGCTATACGGGTCATAGCCCCCTGAGACCTGAGATGTGGTTTGATATAGCTCGTTGCTATTGCTAAAGTTAGTCAAATTTGTAAAGCATATCAAATTACAAAGGTTATTAAGAATAAACAAGTTTTAACCATAAAATTGAATAAGGTTTTTTATCTGGGGATCGGCTATTGATTGACTTGGCCAAGGTACCTGTCATCTCGTTTTTACACTGGTTAATGTATTGTGGTTTTGCTACCACTAGGTGGCACAAAAAGGCGTGCATGAACAAGGACAACAGGTCAAAGTTAAGCAGAATGAAGTATAAGGTCCAGCAAACCCAAAATGTAATGTCTCCATATTCAGACACAAGGTCGCAGGAGGATACCAGACCGAATATCAAGACTCCTGATTATGATGAACGAAGACAGGTTGTGATTTTTCTTGTTTATTAATTCAATTTCTCATCTTTAAGAAGATGAATGTTGCTTTTTCCCTTGAAAGTTACGTAGCTTCACTTTAAAGTTTGGTTTGCATTTATCTTCAAGCACACATCACATGACTTGAATGTAATCATCAGTGCAAAAAAAGTCCATATAGAAATGATTGAATTAGAAGCAAAAACCAGAGGTAACCAATTTCACACCTTTTACCTTTAATATATTCTATATATTATTTAAGTGTAGCTAGATGTTTGGCTGAAATGGGACTTGAAACCTGACTTGTTTCCTTCTTATAGCTTTTTTTTGAACAGCTGACAGTTACTTTGCTCCAGACATACCTTCAGCTGAAACCCGATGACGATGCCAAGTTCAGATGGTCTAGCTTCACTATCAGGGCAGCATACACACATACACACACACACACACACACACACACACACACACACTCACACACATGTACATGCTTTTAGCTCACATTCTTACTTCCAGTCCAAGGGTGGGAATAGGAAAAGTAAGGTGTGTGATTTGTAGAAACAAAAGATGTTCATCAACAATGAAGAATCGCAGCTGTTGGAAATATATAATATAGAAAGAGCTTTTTTGAAAGTAACAATTTGACAGAACAATACAATTGTTTGTTGTCAGGTGGCAGCACAAGGAGTAGAGCGGGCCAGACACCTCTAACAGCTCAGTGAGTCCCTTGATGGCTGCTGTCAGTCAAGTTCAACTGTTCTAGAGATGCTTTTATAAGTCAATGAAAGACAAAAATGTTCAAATAGGCTCTGAAATATCATATGTTTATACCTATGTAAACCTGCCTTCTCTGCCAGGACACAAGCATTTGGGTGACCATTAGGAAAAGGAGAACCATTCTAAAATGAGGGAGCCATGTCCACTATTGGTAGGAGCTAGAAATATATGACATGATTGGAAAAGTATGTGTACATTTCTGGTCTCACTTGCTGTGAAACAAGCATTGCTCTAATGTTTTCTGGACGCTCCCCTTCTTCTGTATTGTACAAAAAGCAGATGCTCAAACTCTCCACAGCTGCACTTTCTGATGGATTCGTTGCTCGCTGGACACACTGAGTCACAGAAACAGATATAGGTTTTAGACTGTCTACCGGGAATCTTTGGACACACCCGATCACATTCATCACAAGCACACACACATTAACACAAATAATTTGCACGTGATGTAAAAAAGGTTGATGTAAATGTGGATTGGATTATGACCTATTCTATCAGTTTTTTAGGGTTTGGGTGGAGTACTTTAGCCAAACCCTTTGTGGATTGTGTTCAGCAGTTCTCGAGTAAGAAGAGGAAAAATGAAACGACAGATACAACTTAGCTGTGATTCAGCCAAGAAAAATGGAACACTGTGCTGAAGCGTAATGAAGCAACTGTAATTTTAACCCCTGTTACTGTATGAATGTCCAAATCAGTGACACAACATGCAAAAACCGGCCTCCTCCTTGAGCACTACGGGATCTTTGCTGTCAATGTTTGAGGAGGACAGCAGGGCAGAGTTGAGGACCGGTTCTGAGGTGAACACACACACCGCATCCAACAATGCACGTGTGGAGCAACACATACAAATGAACAAGGAATTGCCTTCTTCAGAGCAGATTAGTGCATGTATATTAGGTCTGATATTTTGTATTTACACAATCAATTACTTGGAATAACACAATCTGATGTTAATTTATTATATTCCAATTTATCAGAAAACATCATAGCATTAGCAAATGAAAACTCCTGGCTTCCAGTTTGAAATGCTGTTTTTTCTGTTACAAATCAGCACAAGATGAGATAACCCAGATGACATCATCAGGTTTACTTTGGCGCTCTTCCTCCGGAGCCACAGAGGAGATTATTCAACTGTTTTTACAGGCTGACGTGTACTCTCCATGATGGGTAAATTGAACTTAATGCACAAAATTGGTGGAGCACTCCTTCAATGCTTGTTTACTGTACTTCTGCAGAGCTTCTCAGATGTGACAGGATGTGCTGGACTTTCCTGCGGGGCTGGCCTGTCCTTCTGGGGCGGCAGGGACAGCAGTCTGTTTAAACACAGCAGAGGGCTGGTCAGCAAGTGCACATACACAACTTCTTTTTCCTCCTCTGTCACATGTCACAGAGCGAAACAGTTCTTCAGTAATAGACTGAAAGAATATATTAACCTTGTGCTGTCACAGTGAAAGGTATAGCACACAGAAGATACAGCTGTTTACTCACAGTACATTGCTCACTGTCTCTGCAGTTCCCTTTAATAAAATATCTTCATCTGCTTCAGATTACAGTGCAAATCCTTGTCCTCACAGTCACCACTGCTGTTCACTTAGAGGATCTCGTCCCAGCTGAATGCAGATCTCTGGATTTTTGGTGGGTGAGAAGGCAGCATCGTAAGTCTGACTGCAGGCTGCAGCTGTGTAGGTGTCACACATGGGCCAGCTGCCAGTGGTCCATCAAGTTCTTTGGAATGGGTTATTAGCTGGGATGCATTGGCAAGCACGTGGCATTCAGGATCTTGATAGTAGGCACATTTGTTTGTCACTGATGAAGATAAAACTTTACTCATGTAGACACACCTCAAACACAGACAATGATACACACTCGTCAAAGTGAAATGTTTTTAGTGTTCTTGAATGAGTCTGAATGAGTTATTCAATCATTTGAATTTACTGCATTTTCTGTTAGAGATATTGACTGATCACGAATGAGTGTAGAATGATCCGCTCACCTAATGAAATCTTGGACTATATCTTCGACTAGTAACCTTCTTCTGCATCTTGTTCCTGATTCATGGGCCCTAGTGACAGTCTCTCTCTTAAAGATGTTTCCTGAGAACCACACAGAAATTGAAATCCATCAAATCATCCATTACCTGTAATATAACATCACTTACTGTAATCTGAATTGTAGCAGTCTGCTCAAGTTGCATTCTACTTTCCAGCTTTTTATTTTGGTCAACAAAAATCACATAAATATTGAACAGGCTGTCTTTGACGATGTAAATAATGAAACTACACTTAACTGCACTCCAAATTAGAAGACTTCGTAGCGTTTAAGGGCTCTTGTCCAACCGATGTGGATAAACACCTTCAAACTTGAAAGTTAGCGCTTTAACCTAAAATATTAATGTCCTTTCAAAGGCATTGTACTAAGTGCAGAGCCAACACAGTAACAAATGTGTCACTATCACAAGCCTACTTACTGACTGCTCAGTACTCAGTAGTATCTGTTAGTGCTCTGACGCATAGTTGTGTGTTTATTGTGGTTGTTGAATGTGATGCATTTGTATTTCTTTAATACCACATTGTGTGAGGGCTTTATATACAATAACTACATATCTACAACTCATTTATTGTGTGTTTGTAACAAAGAAATAGAGGTGGGCGCTATGGTTGAAATTATCATTACATAATTACAGTTGAATTACCAACAGGTGCCATCAATTTGCTCCAGCCCTTTTAACCTAATCTTGGGACCTTGTCTTGTTGAGACAGAATCTAGTTAATAATTAATTTGATATCATGCTTAGGTCTACATAGTGCATATTATTTACTAGGCTAAATGTTTATCAATTTAGATTTGGGGAAGTATGCTGAAAAGTCAACGGGCTGGATTAACTTGCTAGGTGGAACAAGGTAATCCTTGTTCCACCTAGCAAGTTAATCCAGCCTGAATGACAAGAGTATTTTTCCAGTGGTTTTACAGTAGGCCTAAAGAACAACATGGCATATGTGAAATCTCATTAGCAATAATCAGTATCAGCTTTATTGGCCAAGTATGTCTATGCATATAAGGAATTTGACTCTAGGTTCATCTTCTTCTTTGAGTTTTATTGCCAATCTGCAAATTATTGCCATCTATTGGACTGAATTGGGGAACAGTAGATTGGCATTAATAAATAAAAATACTAAATCCTCTTTATTATTCTCTTTACTACTATGTAATTGAATAGAAGTTTGCATACTTTCCATTATATCTTTCCTAGCAGATTCCCAATGTAATATTGTGTTTTCAACCACTTAGTACTAACATTAATTCCCTTCTTGCTTCATCATAACTGTTGCAATATTATTACAATGTAAATATAATCCAGTAGGGTGTTTCCTTGAACACTGTAGACTTTGTCCTATTCTTAAATGGGTGGTTTCAGAGCGATAGATAGAACATGTATCATAGATGTTCTATCTATCCTCTGAGTGGTTTCTTGTGGCTTTTAATGTACTTACACACAACAATGTTCAGGAGGACACACATGGAGAGCCAAAACAAGGACAACAAAGCTGAACAAAAATAACATAAACATATGACTGTTATGTATAAGCAGATAGATGAAAAAATAGACATATACATATACAACAACATACAGGTCAAACAGTTTCTGTTTAACAATGATACAAGAAAGATGAGATAATGAAACTCAATTAAATTAACTGCTGTCTTCTGTTACTCTTACATAAGACGAAACACCGATGTAAAACCAAAGCTACAACTCATTTGGTTCGTTTTTACAAGTGTGTTATCATTCAAGCCCTTAAAACAAAATACATGTGGAAAAAAGTTCATAAATAAACAAACTACAGTCCCCACAATCCATCGGGCCGGTAACGGCTTTGGGTGCGTGCCGTCGTACTGAGCAGACACTGCACTGTCCGATCGTGCAGCCGGCCTCGGCGTTGGTTAGAGGTAAGTTTTTAACACTTATTTTTGTGAACAGTGAATGGAAACATGTGTGAAAACAAAAAGCGGTAGTTTAGTCTGACACATGAACAAGTGTGAGGTCGTATAAGTTGTTGAATCGGCTGCTCCTGCCCTGTTACGGGCTAACGCTAACGTTGGTCACGCCTATGTAGGGTCGCTGCTCCGGGGCTCCAGAGCTGTGTCGTGGGCCCGGAGGAGGCATCAACACTTGAAGGAGACGGGGTATTTTTAGCAACTGGTGGAAAGGCCAACGCCAGCAAGCCAGCCAGTTAGCTGGCCTCTGGAAATATAATTTATCTGACGTCTAACATTTGCCGGTGGGGAGACATGCTAGGTATATGAGCTGTCTGCCAACACAGGCTGTGTTAACGTTAGCAAACAAGACAGCTCACAAGCTAGTAGCGGCTAGTTAGCTAGCGTTAACTAGCCATAAATGGTCATTACCCTCTAATAAAGATATAAAGTAGCCTTGTTTCGATTTCTCCTCTTCTCAAAGCAATGATTACACAGGCTGAGAAGTATGTGTGTCCCGCCGGTGTTCATGGAGTGTTGTTATGAGTTCAGCGCTAATTTTCAGAGCTCAGAGTGTTCCAGCAATAACAGTGTATCGTTATGTGGAGCACATGACTTGTGCTGTCAGTGTCACCCAAGCACAGGGATCAATGTAGGTGCGGCGTGTTCAGCAAAACACGCCAGGGTCAGTTGGGTGAAAAGCGGCTGTCTTTTTACTCTGTGCGGTGGTTTACTTTAACTTTCCGTGCACTGAAAGTCTGGCTGTGTTTATTCATTGTTGATCGGAATTAACTTCTATGTGAATTTTTAACTATGTAAATTAATGCGGAATATTTGTAATACGAATGTATATTCCGCATTAATTTACATAGTAAATTATTACATTATTTATAATTATTATTTATATTATGATATTGCATACATCTCAGTATTTACACGTGATGGGCACATGTACACTCAGTTGCCATTAAAATTAAAAATGTTCAGCTTGTGTACAAACTGTTTAGAAGGTTGTGTGTAATAGTTAATATACTCTCACTTATATAAATGACAGAACATTTGAAACCCCTCCATAGTATATAGTTTAAGTTTCAAGTTTGTTTTATTTATGTAGTACTTTAAAAAGCAAACAGACGTTGCACCAGAGTGCTTCACAACATGTATGCATATACAAGCATGAAACAAGTCAAAATTAAAATAAAACAATTTAAGCACAAATTTAAACCCCAAAGAAATTAGATAACA
Source organism: Scomber japonicus (assembly GCF_027409825.1). Classification (NCBI taxonomy): domain Eukaryota; kingdom Metazoa; phylum Chordata; class Actinopteri; order Scombriformes; family Scombridae; genus Scomber; species Scomber japonicus. The sequence continues at coordinate 29,016,872 of NC_070582.1, read as the reverse complement.
AATAAAACAGATTAAACGCAATTAAAAGCCAGAAAATACAAGCAAGTCTTCAAATGCATCAACAGGCTCAGACTGTCGAATGACCTCTGGCAGGCTGTCCCAGAGCTGAGGGGCCACTACAGAAAAGGCCCCCAGCCTTTTTTTTCTTCCAAAGAGCAGGGTACTGCCAACAGGCTGAGGTGGGAGAATCTGAAGGGTTTATTCATGTCTAAGGGGTGAGAAGTTCTGAAGTATATGGGGACAAGACCATGGAGGGATTTGTTGACAATTAGGAGAATTTTGAATGTGATCCTATAATGAACACTACAATCTGGAGAGCACTGTCTAAAATCTCCCAAAGGTGTTCAGTTGGGTTGAGAGCTTGCTGATTTGGCCTCATCTAATTGAATAAGAAGTTGTTCACCTTTTTATATTACTTGGTATTTCTGTCTTTCTTCTCCTCTATCCCTCTCTGACGCTCCCCATTTCCATCTCTCCATCCTCGTAGTGTGTGTTGTAGGGTGATTCAGGATGGTGGACCAGCCTCTGTGGGAGCAGATAGGATCCAGCTTTGTGCAGCACTACTACCAGATGTTTGACTCTGACAGATCACAGCTTGGATCCATATATGTGAGTGTGATAGAACCGTGGCTTTTGTTCACTGAAGAGATGTCTTTCCTCTTACTTGGGCGGCACTTTTTGAATTCACATTTTTTTCCTTTTTTTTAAAAAATAAGATCAACAGTAAAATCTATTTTTCCTCTATGAAATAAAATACATTAGGTATTAATTTAAAACTACTTATACTACTACTACTAATAATGATGATAATAATAAACACAAGCAAGCTTCTTGAAATATAACACAATAATGCCAGTCAGAATTCCTGCTCATACATACTTCCACTCAGTCTGTAAATATTTAACAAGCTGTTCAAACTAAACTGAAACATTAAACACCGCTGATCAGACTTACATTAGATGAGGCCTACCATTTAGGCATTAGGCATTTATATCAGCAAAAAGGTCTGTAGCCAACAGCAAATGTCTGTTATCAAACAGAAACACATTGGTTTCTACTGGACGGATAAACGTTCATATTTAAGTTGAGACAATACAGCGAGTCTAGCTGCTTAAAAAAAAAACCCCGCCTTGGACACGCCTCACAAAGCAGGCTCAACTGATGGCACTTTGTTGGCACTACACACATGCATTTGGTCTCTCATGTCAATCTCAAAAGTATTTAGATAAAGCTGAAGGGCAGTGATGTTAGTGTCACTTGTGTCTGAGCCTTTTTGACATATCTTTCATCTGCAATAGCATATTCTTCAACTCATTCTTATCCCCTACTTTCTCTGTTTGGCCCCACACAGATCGATGCATCATGCCTTACGTGGGAAGGACAGCAGTTCCAGGGAAAAAGAGCGATTGTCGAGAAACTCTCTGTGAGTTCATCTGGTAACTTATTTCTCTATAGACACATTTGACATGTAACAGGTGGTGGATGTTTTTATTAGCATGGGTGGTCCAAACACATTGACAGTGTCATTCACACAAGAAACCAGGTTACTCTAAGGAACCTGGTTTTTCTTTGGAACCATGGGGTCTTAATACGTATGTATTTGTGGTTCATGCAACAGCACACTGCTTCCTGTTTTGTGTGTGTCTTGGTCACAGTGCAGTGACAAGACAGAATTTGAGTCAACTGTTGGCATCAATTTTAGAGGGACTTTGAATTCAAATAATTTTGAATATGAGAATGCAGCACTACAAGTAATGATTTTTCCTTTTATCCCACTACACAGCTGTCACGGCGGCGCTTAGCCTGTCTGAGTGTTCAAATATTTAACACCAGCTATAAGTACACATGGCCAAGAATTCAACTTCCTCTAAGAAAAATCTATCTGGGGAGAAAAACGGATGTGTTTTAACTTACGTAATTAAAGGGAACATTATTAAAAATATAGACTAAAATATTCTTTAACCTGGGAAGCTCAATTATGCATTTTCTCAAATAAATGAGAGGAGTGCTTAGCTAAAGATTGGCATTTCTTTCTGTGTCAAATATATCTGTATTAATCTCCCTCTTGTGCATTTTCTCTCTCTCTCTCTCTCTCATGTGTGTCTACCAGAGTCTCCCCTTCACAAAAATAGCGCATAGTATAACAGCGCAGGACCACCAGCCGACCCCAGATTGCTGCATCTTGAGTATGGTTGTAGGACAGCTAAAAGTAAGTAGCACTGTTCAGAGCATGTCAAAGTCAAATGTTTCACAGCCGGATCATCACATGTATAATGATACATAAACAACATTATTATATTTATACCAAACACTGGCTCTAGAGAGGGACTCTTGCAAGTTTCACAGCCACTGTATGTTCTTCTAAACACTTGGAAGGGGAGGAGTATTCTCCTCTGCAATCTGCAACCTCATCTATAGACGTCACTCACTGCACCTTTATTTGGGGCGGGAAAAAATGGGGTGTAAACACAGGCCGCAATAAAAGAGGAAAACTCTCACTGTGAATATCTCCATTCTCTGTTTAGGAGCAGCTGAGTTTGTCACTAAAATGAAAATAGCTGGTCTACCTTAAACATCAGTCCACCTTAAGTGAGCTCGGTCAGGTTAGGCTAACCCATCGCTGCTAATCCCCTTCATGTAATCAGCGGTGGCAAGCAAGAAACAGGAACTCAGCTCAGGTCTTGAGGAGCTGTTGCATTTATTCACTGACAAACAGTCTAAAGTGTACACACACTGCACTGCTATGTTCACAACTATACTGTTAACTTCACACTGCTGTACTCATCAGCCTCACTGTCTATCACACACACTCTCTCTCTCTCTCTCTCTCTCTCTCTCTCTCTCTTTCTTTCTTTCTTTCTTTCTTTCTTTCTTTCTTTCTCTCTCTCTCTCTCCCTCTCTCTCTCTCTCTCTGCCGATTATGTTATAAAATACTTGCAAATAGTTTATTGCGCTTACAGTAATGTGTGCACATAAATTAGATAAATAACATGAATATATTTAGTTTCTTTCAGGAGGTGCAGCATTACACAACATTTGTCTCCATAGTCTGGTCAGTTTGAGATTATCCTGTCCAATCACAGTTCTTCTCCTCTTCTTCACTCATCTACCAAATTAAGTGCAAATAGTGTGCAGAAAAATGTGTGGAAACAGATGGAGAGTATCTAGGTTTTGACCACTTGTGATGCTAGTGGAGAAATGTTTTTGAGTGTTTGTTTATCCCGTGCATACAAAGACATGCGGGTGATGTGATGCACATTCCACCAAAAAAATGCAAACAATGTCCCAAAAAATGCGCAGAAGAAGCAGACAGCAGACTAGATAAAACAATAAAATGAGTTGAAGTGACCCCCCACCCCACCCCCAAGGCAAGATTTTGATCCTACGCACCTGTCAAGATGTGTTCAGCAACTCTTTGGAAATTACAACCTTGAGCCGGACAACAAACAAACATTAAAAAAAGGTCTTTGCAAATGTTTTGAATAAGGAAATGCACTCGATATGTGTTTTTTAGATCTAAATGGGACACACTGGTAAGTAACACTGAGTGTAAACCCAAACTTTAGCCACAGCTTTAATTGGGCTGTGGGCTAGTTAGTAGGATAAACTCTTCATTTACACAAATTCCCTCACAGAAGGAGCTGCACAATTTTCATTGGCGACTAGTACTTTGGACATTAATGTGTCAAATAAATCAAAGTAATGCTGGTTTTGACCTGAACTTCTCCCTTTTTTGTGTGTGTGTGTGTGTGTGTGTGTGTGTGTGTGTGTGTGTGTGTGTTTGTTTGCAGGCAGATGACGACCCCATCATGGGTTTCCATCAGAGTTTCATCCTGAAGAACATTAACGATGCATGGGTGTGCACCAATGACATGTTCAGGCTGGCCATTCACAACTTTGGCTAATCCCCCTCTCCACTCTGGTGGGCAGGGGCGGCCACAGCCAAGGGCAGTGTGCGATGAAGCGTGGAGGGAGGGGTTGAGGACGGAGAGAAGAGAAAGAGAAACGCTCATCCCTCCCTCCCGCCGTCTCACTTACACGCCCGTTTTTGACAAAGAAGCAAACACCGGATTCTAGATGTCAATCACTGAACCTCATCCAGGTGGGTTTTTCAGACCACCCCAGCCAGTAGAAACGCGACATGTTTTTTTTGCTGAGAGCCGGCCGACCAATCAGACGCCCCTGTCTGCCACTCTGCTGACCTGCATGAAGCTGGGAGCCTCCCCTCCCCCCTCCATTACAATATCTACACTCAAGCCACCAGAAAGACAAAACAGCTGACCAACGCCATTAAAACGCATTCTCTGCTCTCCAAAAACCTCTTAACTTAGTTCTGACCCATTCTTCTCTGTCCACTCCACCGCAGTCATCTCAGTTCTGTTAGCACTGTTGTTGACTGGTTTGTAGATCCATGTTCAGGTTCAGTTGGATTCTTTCAGTTCCAACTTCCTGTGTTGTAATTTGTTTATTTCTCTCTCTCTCTTTTTTTAGACGCCACCTGTGTGTTGACTTTAGCTCGCCTTAGTGTGTTTTATCTTAGTTTACAAAATTCTTAACTTTGTCATGATTCGTTCTCATGCCAGGTTTTGCTCTTGCAAACCAAAGACTCACAAAGGACATAAAAGTTTGACTTTGCTGTGTGATTGGCTCTGCTCCTGCGTATTCTCTCTTTCGCTCTCTCTTTCTCTTTCTCTTTTTTCTCTCTCTCTCTCTCACACACACATCTGGCAGTTAACATGGACTACAGCCGCGATACACAATAAAACCTGGACTTTTTTCTTAATGGTGTGGCCTTGTCTCTCCATATCATTCTCTGTGGCTAATTGTTTCCAAGTCTTCCAAGTATCTTCACAGTGAGTCTTTGAATGCATATTGCTTTTTGAAAATGTGTCTGTTTGGGTGACTTCACCTAAGAAGATCAACTTAAAAACTGAACATGCATAGTTGTAAAATAAATGCATGATGGCCACAGGTCCACCAGGCTGGTACCCAGCTGACACTGACCTTATAAAGTTGGGTATCAATCAGATGTGACTGATCCACATTTTGAATGCAGTTTCTTTGTCAGTGTTATTTTAAATGTAGTATTTCTACTATTCGTTACTTTCTGCACATTACAGCAGGCTGCAGACTCAGTTTTAGCACCATTATAATCCCTGGCCTCATGTTACCATATATAAAAATGACCCTGGAGAGGTCTGTACAGTGTGGTGTACAGATTTCAAGTTTGGAAGAAATGTGCAAGATGCATGTCTGGAGAGAAAAGTCAATCTGGGGCATCTCACATCAGCAGTAGCAAAATATTCCAGTGATTTACCAGCGATTATCTTCTATGGCTGTGGCCCCACCACAGTGTTTTGTATTATGGGTTTTCCTCTGAATTTTATACTAGTTTACCACAAGGATACGGCTACAGACTGCACAGAAGGGACAAATAATTCAGAAGCATCAACAGGAGCCAAACACTAACACAGCAGGTATTCATTATTCTCACTGAACCAATCATTTCCTCAATAGGTGTAGCGGTGCTTTGCTGATTGAGTCAATTGTTTCAGGTACATGTGTTGTGCAGGTTCACTGAGTGGAAGACACCAGACTGCTGTGGGTCTATGAGAAGCAGCCAGTCACCTGACAGGCTCATGACTCAGAATCTATATATAGAGTCTGGATTGTGCTGCCTGAATAATTTACAGGTTGTCGGTGTTTAATAATCAAATTGATGAACTAAAAAAAAAGGCAAGTAAAAGAATATTTTTGAAATAAAAATGAATGGATTCTCATTGAATTTACTGACTATTTTCATTGTCACTTGAGCATGAAGCCTAATGTTTTTCATTTCCACACACCATCCTGTCATAAAAAGTCAATTTTGTACACATATCAAAAAAGGTATAATTGACATGTTCAAAAGCCAGCCTCCTTAAGTGCATGTTGATATGAGATGAATACCCATTAGAAGAGGGACTTGAATGGAACACAGAACTCAAGTAAAACGGTCTTCATGTATTACCAGACATCTAGAAACTATGGGATGTGTATGGGATGGAGTAATGGCAAGGAGGTATATGGATATGAGGGTGCACTGATGTACCAGCAGGGGGCCTCAGTGAGGAGGAATACAGCAAATCGAAACTACTTTAGTATAAACCAATTTCTTCCATTTGGACATTAGTACATGTATTTATTATAAGAATAAGCATTAAGTATGACGAGTTACATAAAACATCATACCATTTGAGTTCAGTACTGCGTTAAATGATTTTCCAAACAGTTGATTCATTACATTTCTGTTTTTATCGGTGTCATATTATTATTACTACCATAATGCCATTGGCCATTTTTAGCATTATTTATTTAGCGTTGGACATTTCCAGTTAAATAATGTCAGAAGTGGAACAAGATAAATATTTACACACAAAAGTATAATTTGTTGTTATTTATCAGCTTGTAGTTGAAAGTTACTGTTGCAGTCACAAAATAGGGAGGAGGCTGTGTCAAGTTGGATTTTTGTGGGTGCCACAAAAGGAGCATAACCAAAGGATAAAAACCAACAAAGGTTAAATAGAGAAATCGACTTTAAGTAAATATTACAGACTTGTAGAGTTTTTTTAGATTCCCATTACAAAACGTCGACTCATGGAACCAATGAGTTAACGCTGTTTTTTTCAGCCGGAACCTACGAGGTGGACATAACGGAAGTTTAGACGGTTGCTCTGGGTGAACGAAGAGAGCATTGACAGCATCGCATCAAACAAGAAATAAAATCAGTCCCCCTATATCAACCCAGTCTCTCCCCCCTTTCCCTCACCCATGGCGTCCAATTCTAATATCGATATTGAGGGTGCGACCCAGCACCTTCGGGACATCCTCAAGCTCGACCGCCCCGGCTCCGGTAAGTTTGACCGGGAACGAGCAGCGGCTGCGCTAAGTTTAGGCCGCAGAAGCTAAAGCTAGCTGGGAGTTAGCGCGCTGCTACACAATGCTACCTTCACTGGAAAAAAGTTAGCTCAATAGCAGTTTCACTTTAAAACGCCAACGGAAGACACCTTACCGCTTGGAGGTGCAGCCCGGACGTTAAATAATATCCACATTTAGCTCCATATTAAGTTCGTCACAGTGTTACAACGCTAACTGCGTCGGGAAGGTCTATCGTTTTATCGTCCCCGGCGTTAGCTGCGTTACGAGCTAGCCTCGGTCCCAGTCTATTTTCTGGTGTAAGAAAAAAAGCTGTGTCCTTTACTGCTAAGTGACGACAAAATAGGACAATGTTTCTGTTTATTCGAAATTATCCATGTAGTACCCTCTTATTTGTGACAGTAAATAGTTAAGGCAAATATATTTTCACTGTTATCAGGGATTAGCTCGACCCTGCATAACTGCGTAGAAAGTCTGTGTCTGTGTTCTTTGCTAATATGGATACTTTTAGGCTAGTTTCAGGTTTATTTTCGAAAGCCGTCGCCGGTTGATTTAGGAACTCGCACCTGTCAAAATTGGTCAAGTATTTTAACCAAGACACTAAGAATAATACTAGTAGCAGTAGTAAAATAGTTGTGGAGAAAACTGTAGACTTAATATGTTGTGAACAGAATATCCTATATCTTCTACTAACGCTATTTATTTACTCTTCCATTTACCTTTTATTTTATAGGAGAAAGTACATCTTAATCCCTGCCTCTTTACTGAAGCTGACGTTAACTGTGTTGTTAACATCCATTTAAATGTCAGACAAGTCAGCTTAGTGCAACCAGGCTTGAGATACACATTTAACATCCATTGCAATAAATAAACATGAAAAACCCCCAAACTGTAATAACTGGGAATATTACACCTTCAGTTCTGCTTACATTGCTGTCTTGTTTATAAATACAAAATGCTCCAACTGGACAGTTTTCCAAATATTAGTAACAAGCTCACAATGATGAACTAGAAGTGAGTCATAATGTGGTTAAGCAACAATGTTTTGTTTCCTCATTAGACACTAAAAAGATGGGGCTGGATGTAAGATTTCATGATGCCATGATGCTTATAGATCTTTTTTTCCCCCACACAGCAGACATTTTAACTGTTAGAGATAAAGAACAGGTGTAATTAATAACATCAATCAGCTCTGTTGTGTCTCATCATCCCCCCCTCCCCCTTCCCTTTGGCACTGGGCCAGCCTGCGCATAAGCAGGGACTCGGAACCAGGAAACATAATGTCATTAGTTCCACCTGCGGTTTTCCTGCTCTTACTTATTAAAACGTATGCTGCTAAAGAAGTGTTACAGTGCAGTCAGACTGGAATTGAATGAAAAGCCAGCTGACACCATTCTCCTCACTGGAAAAGCTTCTTAGGAGCACTTTCAGTAGCAGTTTGTGACCTTCCAGAGTATTCAAGTGTATTAAATTATAGTTAAGCAATTTAGTAATGCAAATATTTATAATAATCTTTCTCGTGGAATGTCTTTGTATAGTACAGAACCACCGCTATAATTTTAGTTTGGTCATAAAGGAGTTGAGATTTTATTTATCCACCTTTCTCTGAAATATAAAAGCTAACTGAGTGGGATTTTAAACTGAAAATCCTGACTTTCTGATAGATAAGAACACTCCAAATTTTAAGTCAGTTTAAGTTAAGCTTAAACTCCTTTTTTTTTTTTACACTGACATGTTTAAGTTGCATGATTTTGCATCAGATTGTAAATGCTGTCAAAATTAGACAAAATAACATCACCTCTTTCGAGGGATTGAATCTCCATGCCGGCTTTGACCTTTTTTGCACAGTTTTATGTATTCGCACAGTGTCTCCCAACGTGACCCGCTCCGTATTCAATGTCTTTCCTCAGATGCACAATCGAGCAACGGTCAGAGAAAGCCTTCTTTTAACGGAGAGCTAAATGGGTTATTAGGAACGGCGGGCATTTTAGGCGATCTGTCAACCATGTCAGAATCCACCCGGCCGATCTCCACGGATCTAAGCATCACTCAGGAGACCCAGGTCATGTAAGTGTGTGCGTCTTAGAATTAGTTACTTGCATGCTTTTGTAGATGGACTGGATTTTTGTCGCCACTTTGAATTTGTGTGTGTTTATCAAACTCGTGTGCTGCCAATTTTAGCTGCCTCTCTGGCGATGACGGGTCGACCTGCATCCCCATCACTTCCAACAATGTGGAGATCGTGGCGAGCCAAGACTCTGGCATCAACAGCAAAGCTCGAGGCAGCAACAAGGTAAGAATCCCAAATCATCAGCAACGCAGCACCCCTCGTCTGCCAGTGTATGAATCAGAAATGTGGTGACAGTCAAATTTAGCGTGTACCTGTCGAGGGTCTGTTACTGTTATTTTTATAATGATCAAAAGCCGCATCTGTCATGACTCAGCAGACTGTCATGAGCTCTCCTTCTTTCAAGTGACAAGCTGCTGCGCCTTACTAAAAATATGCATCCCTGCGCTCATTTTTACAGCTGGAATATTCTTCTCCTGTGTTGTTTTTGCTGTTTTCTAAATGAAAAACTGGCAGCTGTAAAAATAGTAATATCATTTTTGTTTCATCACAGAACTACACTTAGCATAGTTTTCACTGGCTGGATTTTGCTCTTGAAGAAAAGTTTGTTTATTGAGCACTGATTAATTTTGAATGATGAATTTGTTCTCAATTTAGGTGAAGATTCAACCTGTTGCCAAGTACGACTGGGAGCACAAGTATTATTATGGGAGACTGATAGCTGTGTCCAACTCCTTCTTGGCCTATGCTATCAGAGGTGAGTCCTGAAGTCATTTATTGTTATTATTAGTTATTTAAGCCTGGAAGGACACAAATATAAAATAGCAACTGCTACAAATTGGGAGTATATACTGCAGTGTTGAGAATTAACTTGCAGCAGCAGTGGTGGTGGTGGGCAGTGGGCATGCGACCAATCGGTGTACATGTAGAGATTCATACATTTTAGAGGAGAAGAGTGTTTTCTGTAGTTACAGTTTGCATCGCGTGCAGATTATGGGTATAGACTAGATTAGCATCCGCACACAGAGTAGTCTCTAGTTACTCAGTAACACGATGCTGTACAGTGTATATGGTTTTTGTAATACCTTTTTGGGCTTTGTGAATTATACCTCTAAAGCAGGCTTAACTTAACCCTGTTGTCTTTCCATGGGCTGTGCAACTTTTGTCTTCAGGGTCAAAATTGTCCCGATCTGATTAGACTGTGTATAAAGCATAAAGTATAAAATTCTGTGTTAGACCTTTTCAGCCAACGTCATTCTAACTTATTACCACAAGTTTTACACTTATTTTTGAAAAAGATGGTCAATAGGCCAAAATGAAATTATAGCTCACTTTTGAGTTAAAAAAGCAGAAATTATGAATAATTTCAATTAAATTCAAGATCAGAAGAAAATATCAAAAACTGGTACATGTTAAAGGTTAGTCACCGTACTGTTTTAAAACCATTTCAGATTTTTCAATGGAAGCACATAATCACGTGTAGACCTCAGCAGGAGGGTTCAAATTTAAACTTGTGTACAATGAATACATTATTTCAGATAACTGAATAAAAACAGTCAGAACTCTTTTACCTGATGCCAGATAGTTTTGACATATGGGATATATGTGTGAGATATGAGTTTTATTTTTTGCTGCACCCCAGTGAAAAGGAGTTTAATGGAAATTTCAAAATCAGCTGCAACATCCTCTACTTGAATCAGTGTTTTCATGACTTCATTCATTCACTGCAGTCAGCCGTTTTCATTTTGGACTATTTCTTCAGTAGCTAGAGCATCATTCTAATACCTTGGTGCAACATTCAATTTCCTCTATGTATTATATCATTGTCAGATACAGGGATTGTGTCTGTGTTCGCTCTGTTGAATAGGTCAGTACTGAGCGCTTTAATACCCAGACTCCTTGATTTGTGTTTTTCTTTAAAATAAACCTTCTTCCCTCAGGAGCCAACAACCACGCTATGATTCGTGTCCTGAGTGTGGGTTTTGCTGAGCGTTCCCTGCTGAAGGGCTTCACCGGAGCCGTCACAGACCTGGCTTTCGCCCACCTCGACTCCTCCCTGTTGGGCTGCGTCGACGAAGCCGGCAACCTGATGGTCTGGCAGCTCACCTGCACTGGCAGCAAGATACTGTATCCTGACACGTAGGAGACACTGAAAAGTAGCGTGTAGGAAGATGTGTAGATCTCCACAGTGTCTGGCACAGATCAATGTTACTGCCGGTCTTTGCACTGTTTGTTTCATCTGATTTTCAGCCTACGCTATCTTGTGTTTTTACACTAGCCCCTTTGATATCACAACCTGCTTTTGGCATAGTAATCACAGAAATAAATGATCCAAGAACCGCTCGTTTTTCTCTCGTATTCCTTAACCCATCCTCCTCACAGAGATCAGATCGTGGTTCACATCCGACGACCAGACGACACGCCGCTGAACTTGCACCGTCGTCTCGTCTGGTGCCCTTTCATCCAAGACGAGAACGAGGAGAACCAGGACGACACCAGCCAGACGTTGGCCCTCCTACATGAAGACAGGGTATCAGCAATTCCTCTTACTTAAGCACTTTCTACTGAAACTGATTTAGAGTCTAGAGTCAGTCAAGCTGGCTCATGAGAGATGATGCTAGCAGGTATGATGTTTACCATGTTCCACATCTTAGTTTAGCTGAAGCTGATGAGTATTGGTTATAAATGATGCCAGGTGAGGAGTCAGAGTATCATAGTTATTACTGTTCATGGTTGACACAGTTTATTTGTGCCATACACTGATTTTAACTTTACAAAGAAGCATTTCTAATTTTGTCCTCCTTTTTTTTTTTTCTTCTTCTTCAGGCTGAGGTGTGGGACCTTGAAGTCTTGAGAGCCAACAATAGCAGTTGGCCTATTGATGCCACAGATCTGAAAGAAGGTCTCATCACTGTCAAGGGATATACGCAGGTAGGTGTCAGGATGAAACACTGATGTAACTGCACAATTTTAAATTGTGTGGAGTCAAGTATTCAGTTTAATAATGATTTCCTCATAGTGTTCTCATTTTGAAATACTCCTTTGTCACTTTTGACATTAAACATAGAACTGTGTTTAATGCTTCATACGTCAGATATCTTGATTTATGAATATAAAACTCCAGCAGTAACAACTAGTTCAAAGTGGTATGCTATAGTGGAGCAGAATAAGCTCGTATATACTGTATATAGAAGGCATTGTGGATTTTATGACTAAAGCAGTGTTTCTAGATCATTTTCAGATGCATTTAAGATTTGATTTGTGGGGGAGCAAACAAAGGCATAGGGCGAACAAATTTCACGCTGTCAGTTTTCAATTTTATTTCACTTTTTCTCAGGCATAACGGAGGTATACATCAGTTACATTTGATTTTCATGCTTTTATTACACATAGGTTGCAGAGAACTGCTGTAAACTCCTGTTTTTGTAAAGTAAAACAGAAAGTTGACTTCACACAATGTAGATTTAATGTGTTAAATTGGACTGAGCAATGCTGTTGTAATGTCAACATCTCTTAACCCACCCGACTGTGACATCAGTTCAGTATGGTGATGTGTGTCCTTCATAAGACCAGTCTAGTGAGCGTTAGAAAAGGGCAGTGCACTCAAGGGCAGCCTTTTTGAACTCTTTACACCCTTTCTTGCAGCAACTGCGGATAGGTTGGGAACAGCTCTGTGAGGTTTCTGTCCACAGCAACTGCCATCCCGTTACTGCCTTCACCCAGCACCTATCAGAAGAGCTTGGCAGTTCAGGGTCAGGGTTGGGGGCCATTATACCTGGAAATAAACACCTGTACTTGATAAAGACCCGAGCCAAATTGATGCTTTAATCTGAATTTAGTTGGAGGTCATGGCAGAGGCAGCTAACAGCAAAAGAGCATCTTTATGAGGACAAAAATGCAGTTTTGGCAACGATCTACATGATTGTAATGCAGATGGAATAATGGGGGAAAAATTGGAAAAATGCAATGCCGAGGTCAGTGACCGCTGACGGTCGCCAGAGCTCTGACATATATTGCCCCCCTGTCTGAAATAAAACCTTTGTATATGTAGATTAGGTGCTGAAACTTTAATGCTTTATTCATAAAATACACAGTTGGTTTGTCTGTCTGTCACACTACTACATGGTTTTAGGTGTTTTGTTGTAATAGAATGGATTTAGCTAGATTCCCAGCTGAAAGTTGTTTTCTTTTCCCTCCAGCGAGTCAGTGAAGGTGCCCTGTCTCCAGATGGAACCGTGTTAGCCACAGCCAGCCATGATGGATACATCAAGTTCTGGCAGATATACATAGAAGGGGGACAGGACAAGCCAAGGTAAGCACGGAAGAGGGTGCTCTATTTAAATATTGACTCGCTGTCTCATATGTTTGTACACCTCTTCACATAACGTTAATTCCATCCAAGGAGCGGCTGAATTTCCTGAAAGAAATAAAATATGATACTCATGATTTCGTCCTCCGTCTCTCTTACACTCTCTCCATCTTTTCTGTCCAGATGTCTTCACGAATTGCGACCTCACGGAGGACGTCCCCTCTCCTGCCTTTTCTTCTGCGACAACCACAAGAGGCAGGACCCCGAGTGAGTGCGCACAAAAAGCAGGACATGCGTATATTAATCTGCTGCTGTTTGAGTTTGAGCTCATTTACAGTGTCCTTCTCCACATCTCTCATTGTAGGGTTCCTTTCTGGAGGTTTCTGATAACCGGAGCGGATCAGAACCAGGAGTTGAAGATGTGGTGCACTGTTTCCTGGACCTGTTTACAGACCATCAGGTTATTGCTTTTACTTCATCGTTTGAAATTTAAATCGATGCGTAAAAAAACACAACCTTGGCAGATCCGCCTGCTTCCATCAAGTAGTTGATTCAGGAATAACTGAGAGAGCTAAATTGAAGGTCAAAGCTTTGGTCCCTAAAATGAGTTTATGTTGTTTCAATAGATCCATTCAGTATAGTTCAGTATAGTCAAAATTGAATAAAAACTCAACTTAAAAATTCTGTCCTTTTTGTTGTAATGAAAAACATCATTATTATTATTATTATTATTAGTATTATTTTTTGCTGTCTGAATTACATGTTCTCAGTTAAAGTTATTGGTTAAAAGTAGCAGCTTTAAAGATGATGGAGACTAATGATGGGGTGTTGTTCTCTTGCAGGTTCTCTCCAGATCCGTTCAACTCAACAGTTCAGCCAAGTCTGAAGGCTAGTCTGGACCTCTCCGCTGAGTATCTCATCCTCACTGATGTACAGAGGAAGGTGAGCACACTGTCATTAGCTGTGTGGTTTAAAGAATGTTCTATATAACTGTTATAATAATAATAATAATAATAACAATTATTATAGTAGTGCTTGTCTTCCTTTAGTCTGTTCATTCAGCACTAAATTTAATCTTTAATCTCTTTTTAGACCTAAGCTTAGTCTGTCAGGGATACCACCCCAGTATTTTGTAACTGTTAACCCGTTATCTGGACCAAACCATTTTCCTCGGTACCCCCATCATCACTCAGTCCTGTGCCTAGCTTCATACTTGTTTGCTGTCGCTCCTCTCCAGGTCCTCTATGTGATGGAGCTGCGGCAGGACCTGGAGAGAGGCAAGGCCAGTTTCACAGCTGTGTCCGAGTTCCTGCTGACCCACCCTGTGCTCAGCTTCGGGGTCCGCGATGTCACTCACAGCCGCTTGCGACACACTGAGGTGCTCCCTGCAGAGGAGGAGAGTGAGAGCATGACAACAGGTGTGTATGTGCAAAAACACACACACACACACACACACACACACACACACACACACACACACACACACACACACACACACACACACACACACACACACACTTACAGCCCAAAAAGCAAATGACTTATATCAATCTTTCAGTCTTTTGATCAACACTGTTACCACTCATATTTTTATCATGTTAAATATATTGTGGGTATGTGTGTGTGTGTGTGTGTGTGTCTGATATTTTTGGGGTTTTTTCTCAGAGGGCACTCAAGGACCCACAGAGTCCAAGTCTGGGATCCAGATTAAACTCTACTGTGTTCACACCAAGTAAGTTCCCTTCCACTGTTTAATGTCTGATGTCCAACTTCACACTGGCTTCATTACCAAAGACTAGATCGTAATGGTTGTCATAGTGATGAACGTATAGATTCACTAAAGATTTGACAAAACGTGGACCACTCTGTATTTATCTACATGTGTGTGTCTGTGTGTCTTCAGGAGTCTGCAGGATGTCCAGATCTGGTTCCAGCCCAATGCGAGTTCCAGCTCGGCACTCTTCCTGCCCCACTCTGATTCTCAGGATGGTTTTGGTAAGTCACCATTTGTTAAGATGTAATAGTTCTCTCTGCTCCTGTTGATCTCTTTGCTCTACATGCTCGGTATGACACTCTGTGTTTGTGCATCTTCTGAATATCAAACATTGCCACACAGCTCTTCACATTTTATATGTCCAGCTTCGTTTTCAGACCACCTGACAGACCAGAGCTCCGACAAGGAATCGGGAAGCGGCTCCCAGACAGACTTGAGGAAGATCCCTTCGCTTCCCGCTCCCACCGACTTCCTGTCAAACTTGGCCGCCAGCAGCGGGGTGATGCCCAAGCTGATGACTCCCGACGCCTTCATGACACCAAGCACTTCAGTACGAACAGCCATGAGCTTAGTTTTCATCTTTTCATCTGTTTCTCTGCACTAAATGAAACGGGCTGTCTGGTTGATGTCTGAGTTTCACTGCAAAACACTTCAGCTTTGGCAAACGAGCGCTTAGATTAAAACTTTTTTTTTTTTGTTGCCTAGCAACATTTCGCTCCATGAATAACACCCCCCCCCCCCCCCCACTCCCCTTTTGAGTCAGTGGAATGCTACTACATGTATTCAGTACACACAAACCCATAACCCTGTTAATACAGTCTGTTATTCCTATTACATGTACAGCCACAGTGACAATACATTTTAGGGTAACAGTTTATCATTATTTTCTCTGACAATATGTTTTGGAGAGTTTTATCATTAATTTGACTGTCCAGAGAATAGTTATGATACATTTGTAGTGCCAATATTCAGCTCTGTGCTTTAATTTAGTCAGGATTGGGAGCTCATGCTATTTGCTGGAAAATGCTTATCAGTAAGTTAACATCAGAAACTGTGCCAAGGAATATGATGCAGCATATAAATGCGGCACAGTATTTTGGGGAACCCCCCCCCGCCCCTTTTTTTATTGTTGTAGAGAGATGTTGTGTATATGTATGATACTGGAGATGTTGGGATTACATTGCCAGTGCCTCTCCACTATCTGTTTTTATTCTATTTAAATTTTTTTTCCCACTCTTAAATTAGCGAACCCCCCCCCACTCATACATTTTGTCACCCTTTAGGTACCGGCATCCCCCGGCAGCAGTGCCAGCAGTCTGACCATAGTAACAGCCATCAGTAGCAACTCTGACTCAACTAACAGGTGAGCCTTTTCTCCTTTTATCATTGATTTTTAGATAAGATGGTAATAAAGCAGTAACTAACTAGTGGCCACTATGTTCTAGCACAGCAGAGCGTTTGCCAGCTTCTCTTGGCTGGGATATGAATGTGAAATAAAATGTTAACATCTGTGCCCTTTCAATTGAGCATTGCAACATAAGTTTGCAACAATATACCAGCTCAGCCATTTAAAATGTTAGGAGTTTACTCACCTTGAGAATAATTGACAATAGCTACAGCTGTTGCGTTGTTTTATGTTGTGATCACATGTGTAAGTATGTGCGTCTCACTGTGTGCAGAGCTACGGACGACGTCAGCCAGAGTCCCAACAGAGCAGAGAACAACAGCAGCAGTAGTCTGGCACTCTCCACCTCCACCAACAGCCCGAGACCCGCTTCTGCTGTGCTGCTGCCTGGACTGGAGAACCTGCAGGTAGGACCTGAGACACTTCTACTGCTCCCAGCCTCCTGAGATTTCCTTAAACTAGGACCCCTATGTAGCAGAAATGTGCAGTTATTTTTGAAATTGGTGCGTCATGACTAGAGAAAACTGAGCAAAAGGCTGTTGGTTCCTTAAAGGGGAATCCTACAATAAGCAGAATGTATTGCGTCCGTTCCGTCCAATCAGACTGACTGGCTCTACTGACGGTGTGTTTATAGCCAGCAGAGTGGCTGTTCAGCAAAGACTGAGCAGCATTATAAGCCTCTTTAAGGAGGCTTATTTTCATTAAGAAACAATTAACCTGATTGAGTGTGGATGTATCGCACAGCATCATAACACAAACTGAGCACCAGTCAATCAGTGCAAACTTACTGAGAGCTGTGCACAAGCCAAAGCTGCTGATGGACAGTCACAAATGGACTGCACAAATGGACTGCCCGAATGTCTGCCGTCTCCATTTGTGCTTTTTGGCGCCAAAGATTCCATATGTAAGTATTTTTGATGATGAGGAGCTGCACCCTGGATTAACTCTACCGCTAAAGGTAACCAGGTATCAAAATAGTTGCTGTTCTGTTTTATAGTTAAATATAATATTCTGTCAGAGAGTGAAGGTTTACTAAAGCACTACAAAGTTTTCAGTCTATCTTTTTCTCTCTGACCATCCTCACTTTCCTCCAAATATACTGATATTTTAAAGTATTGATCCAACATGGAGGGAAGTTAAGCATTGTTTATTTGCATATACTGCTCACATTGTAATGACACAGTGCAGGTGAAGTTTCCCTTTTAATAACATACTTATATTTGTCAACGCTCTTTCTCTCTATCTCCAGGTGCTGGCGTCTCCTAGCGGCCCCCTCACCCTCGACAGCAGGGAGATTCAGGTCCTGGACTCTCCCCTCCTGCCACCACTGGCCTCCCCGACTCGGGCCCGCTCCCCAGACGTCATCTCCTCAGCCTCCACAGCCATGTCCCAGGACATGCCGGAGATCGCATCCCAGACCCTGCAGCCTCAGCGCAGTCTAGTGTGCAGCTTGGAGCCTTTGACTCCTCTTTCCGCTCTCCAGACAGACAGCATGGCGTCCGCCGCCTCCGCCCTGCACCTGCTCACCTCGTCGCGCACAGCCAACAACAACAGGTACATTAATGATAAAAGCCACAAAATGCAAAAACGCACACGTACGTTCATTCAAATCAACAAAATAATTGTATTTTCTCTCACAGCCTGCTGCCCCTCGAGCTCGGAGGTGCAGAAGGACCGGTCGGCGGGTCAGTAGATTCAGAGCCCAGACTCAGCCACACCCCATCTCTGTTAGAGACGGCCTTATCGCACGAGAACCCAGCGGCGGGAGGAGGCTCCTCAGACGGTAGCGTCAGCCACACACCATGGCCGGCAGCGCCTGACATCACCAGGGAAACTAGGAATAGTCTGAGGGATAACGGTCTCGCAGACTGGTAAGAAACGTCACACAAATTCATTAAAAAACTTAAACATCTACTAAAGAAATTCACAAAATTGTATTAATTTGATATTATTTTCCTTCCAAAATGGATATACAGTTTGTGCAGCTTCAGTAACTCGTTCACCAGTCACACTTTAACATTATTATATAGAGCACTCAGACATAGACACCTTGACATGAACAGACATTGCATGAGAATTTCAAGTATAAAGCCGGAGATGACATGTATTGACAGTATGAGCAGGCTGTCTGCTGTACAAGTCAGTGCATGTCATCTTTTGAAGCCGTGTTTGACAGGTGTGTGTGTGTGTGTGTGTGTGTGTGTGTGTCATTGCCTCTATGATTTATGTGATGTATGTCGGTTGCATCGTAGCTCAAGAGAAGAGTCGAAGGACAGACTGCTGAGTTCACCTTACCCTCGACGATCGTACCACCTCACACAGAATGACAGTCAGGATGCCGGTGCCGAGCAGAGGTAACACACACACACACACAAACACACACACACACACACACACACACACACACTTCCTAGTTTATGCAAATGAACAGACCAGTTTGTCAGTCTAGAGGCATATCACAAATCAGGGAAGAGTGATGTTTTGATTCTGTTGACCTTTTCTGAGATGAATACAGAGCATGTGGCACACAGTGTGCAGCTGTCTTATTATGTGTGTTTGTCCTCGTTTAACCCAGTGACCCGGACGATGAGGTGTCCAGCTTGGCGTCGTCCTCTGGGAACTGTGGCTCTCGCTCTTCTCACAGACTACCAGTTAAGGATTGGAAGACATCACCACGAGCCTCGCCAAAACTGAAGAGAAAGCCCAAGAAAGACGACGGGTACGTTGATGGTAACATGAATGGAATCTGAGTTTGAAGTGAAGTAAAAACTATTTGGCAGTAAACAGTGTTTTGATGAAGGATGCTGACTTCATGCATTGTGAGATGGCTTGTTTGGGTTTGAGCATATTTGTGGATTGTTGACTGACAGAGAAGTGATCAGTCACATTGAAATAAACGTAGTTCAAAGTGTTTATACATTCTTTCTTTCTTCTCCTCAGTGAATCATCCCAATCAAGGCAAATGGACTCTGGTCAGGTGAGGTCATCACAAAAAAATGCATACCGAGCCAGAATAATGTTATGATTGCTACGTTTAACTTATTATCAATTATTATTATTAAACTTCCAAATATTTTTAATGCAGGAGTAAATTTTTTGTGGGAACAATTTATTTGAGAAGTTTTACCAGAGTAGAAAAGGACACATTGTCGTTTCTTCACTCTCAGTCCATCTTTTCAATCAAACCTTATTTATATAGCAGCTTTCATTCATGTTAATGTAGTTCAAAGTGCTTCACAGTTGATTGACAAGCTGATAATCAGACAGAACAAGTGTAACATAAAGAAAAGGAACAAAACCAAAAAACTAATCAATAATATTAATATCACCATCTGTAAGCTTAACATCTGAGGTCGTACCAGGAACTGTTGCTGCTGGCTGTAGATTCTTTTCAGTTTGTTTATTACAAAGTTTATTTAATAATCAACTAGTTGAATTTGTCACTCGCTGCTTTTTTGTGTCAGATTCTACCACAAGAGACTTTTCATATGTTTTAACACTTCTTTCTTTCGTCCAATTTGTTCCCCCTCCTCCCAATAGATGAATGCAGAGGTACAGGAAGAGTTGTTGATGCTCCTGCGCAGCCAGCAGAGGGAGTTAACTGATCTGCGTGGACAGATTGAGGCAATGCAGAGCTCCATTATGACCCAGGTGGAGCACGTCCTGACCAACCACCAGGAACAAGAACGTATCCTTCAGTACTTGAGTAGTTTATGTTAAACCTCCAGAGAAAAGTAAGTTTAGTTAACAACTGTGATGCCATTAGTAGCAGAAAGTCCATCAGCAAGTAGGAGATAGTGCCGAGTTCTGTGAGCAGACTGGCCTCCAGAGTTGTCATTACAGTATACCGTTCTGGTCTTGTAACGAGCCTCCGACAGCGTAGTCTTGTGAGCCTTGACCTTGGATGACATCAGAGCGCAGACTGGAGCGAGTTCTGGTCGAGAGTCAAAATCATCAGCAGCAGCTTCAGGAACAACTCGGCCAGCAGCTCAGCCACACCCTCTGCTCCGCCCTCACTAACAGAATGGACAAAGTGCTAAGAGAGGAAATGAAGAAAACCGTTCCACCAAGTAAGAAACCACAGACACACTCACAATGTATGACAGACACTGAAATGTGAGGATGTGAGGATTGACATCTAGCCAGTATTGTATATGATGAGTAGAAATGTGTAACAAACATTTAGATGCCAGGCAAGAGCAACAGTACTGATATGAAGGCAGCCTACCTCTCTTAAGAGCACCAAGCTGATGAAATGCAATAATATGATATAAATACTCTCTGTTCAGACAAGACCTACATTATTAGTGGACTCACTTTTATATAATATATGACGGCAAAAACAGGAAAAAAACAATGAGAACAAAATGAACAAATAACAGAGACAGAGGCAACAGATCAAAGTTTACTGTGCAGACATGCCAGCCACACTCCTTAACCAGACAATGGTGGTATTTCATTGTCAGTCACAGATGAGAAAAGTCTGTTTACACACACGGTAGTCTGTCTCTCCCGCCCCAGGTTTCCCCCTCGCACACACAAATCTGTGCTTAGTTTATGAGACTGAAGAGCAGAAATCTTCATTCTTTACCTTTTTAATTGTAACCAATATACTTTTCTTGAATTTTGACCATTTCTGAGACACATTTTTTGTCTTAAGTTCAACAGTTTTTAGTCTAAAGCACATGTCCAGACTATTCCATAAAGGGTCATGTGCCTGCTGCAGGTTTTTGTTCCAACCAATCAAGAGAACACCATTCAACCAATCAACTGCCTGATGACTGAGATCAGCTGATTGAATGAGTCCAGCCTGGCCTGATTGGTTGGAATGAAAACCTGCAGCCACATGATCCTTTTATGTAATAGTTTGGACATGCTTAAAAACAACAGCTGGTTGCAGCACAGACAGCTCTCTTCAGTCAGTTCGCCTGGATGTGCCTACTGTATGTTTTTCTATCATAGGAAGCTTTATGAACACAACAACTAATGCTTACCTTACATTTGATTTGACGTATTACAGCTAAAAGCTCATTTCCATCAGTAACATCAGTGATGGACATGTTACTGAAGGTTAACAGTCTTGATATTCATTTAACACCACTGTTTCCTTGCTGAAAACCAAAATGTGTAATCAGCTACCAACTTTTTTTTCACCCTACCTCAACTCAGTATCTGCCAATACTGCTGCACAGAACTCATAGGGATCATTTCTATGTTACTTCAGTGCTACACAATGTGGATTGATCATATCATGCCTGTCACTAAGTCCTATTTTAATAAGGTCAGTTGTGGTGTATACTGCTCTGTGCATCCTGATTTAAACTAGCTGTAAACATTTCCTGTTTAGCAGGAGCTTGAGGTATATAACTAGGTTATGTTCATCTGCTCCTCTTACATCCACTCCGTAAAATGTTGTTTTGCAGCACAGAAAAAAAATAAATGGAAAAACAACACAAAGTGCAGACTAGGCTGTACATGAGTAAATTACAGTGTTATTTTAGATCATCCTGGGCAGGAGATGAATTTAACATAATTAAGGCAGCAGAGGTGGGTTGGGCTATGACACTAAAATTATCTTTTGGAGAGATGTTTTCTTACCTCTCCTGCCCTTCTAATTTAAAGATGAGATGTTTTTGTTTTTTTGTTTTTTTGTTTTTTGTTTTCTCCTCTAGACTTGATCACACACGTTATAATTATTATCATTATTATTGAGGAGTTTCTTGATAATCTGCCTTGTTAAATCTTTTTCCCTCTCTAGCAATCTCTAAGAGTTTGGAGCCAGTGACTGGTCAGCTGAACAACACAATCGCTGCCAAACTGACCGCTGTGGAGGTCAGCCTGAAGGACAATGTCAGCAAGGTGGTTAAATCCAAGGTAGGCGGCCCGGCTTAAGCCCAGTGTTTTCTCCACACCTTTTCACACAAATCTTCTTCATAACATTGTCTCGTTCTCACAGTAGCTGCTTTCTGTTTTGTATTTTTGTATATTTTTGTTTTTCCCAGAACACGACAGACGCAATTGGTCGCGCGGCAGCCGAAGCGATGCAGGGGCCCATCCAGGCAGCCTATAAAGACGCCTTCCAGAGCATCGTGCTGCCTGTTTTCGAGAGGGGCTGCCAGTCCATGTTTCAGCAAATCAACGACAGCTTTAAACAAGGGACACAAGAATGTAAGACCATCCAGGACAAAGAAAAAGAAACATAGGAAACTGTGAAGGTTTAGTGACTGTCTCATGAATGGCTGGTGTCCTTTTTGAGACTCTTAATGAGGCTGCTTTCTTTATGTTGGTCGTTCTCTGTACTGAGCCCTGGAAATTAGGCCCTATTTATCTAAAAACTCAAATTAAATAAGCATCTCTTTCAAAATGTTCAGGGGCACTTTTCATAATGACGCCTTTTTTCGGAGCCCCGGTACTCATGTGTTGATAAGCAGTCTGTTCTGAGGTTGTGCTTGTGCTCACCTCTTCTAAAACTTTTAAACTTTTTTTTTTTCCAAGGCTGTCATAATGTGTACAGAGTGGAGGGGGTAGTTTGCCTTCAGTAAACAGGGAGACTATAGTACTTCTGTCCTTGTGTGTGTGTGTGTGTGTGTGTGTGTGTGTGTGTTCTTCTGAGCTTGTTCAAATTTCATTTTAATCCATGATCAAATTCAGAGCTCGCTGCTCACTTGGGCTTTGTGGTAGTTCTAAAATGTTAACAGGGCTGCTGAATGCAGCCATAGATTATATACTATACTCACATCTTAACTAGGCATCTTAATATTGTACTTACTACTTAACGGAGCTTTGAGTGTTTTTATGAAACCATTTCCTGTATACTTTCACATTCGCAGACATCCAGCAGCTCGAGACCCACGTCAAGAACAGAAGGCAGAGGGAGCAGGAGACGCGGGACCCCATGATCGGCCAGCTCCAGCAGATGATGGACAGCTTCCAGAGCTCCACCGATCAGCTGGCCAACAGCATCACCACCAACGTCCGGGCCGAGGTCCAGCATCAAATCCAGATGATGGTGGGAAAGTACGTATCCTGGCTGTCCCTCATCAATCACACAGTCAGCCTCTTTTGAGAAGTTTACTTTAACCTTGATATTTTTTCTTATTTTTAAAAGGATCTCTCTATCTGGGAGTTAGTCCTATTTCCTTTCTTCTGTCCTCATCTGTCATTTAACTACAGATACTTCCCTAACAGCCACGATAAATGTGTTAATACTGTAAATCAAATTTCTGTACTTTACAGGGTTTGTTACATTTCTAAATATATTTTAGAAAAACATTGATAGTCCATCTACATGAGCTGTCACTGTTGACTGATATTAGCTGCAGTGATGGATCTGACAACACTGATTGACATTCCAAGCAGTCATTCTGACTATCAGCAAGTATATTAGCAGATGTCTTTGCTGACAGTCCCGGCTTGTATTCAGCGCCTTATTGAGCAGGTGCGTAATGGACTGCAGAGTAGAAACAAGCAAAGCTTAATCCTGGGGCTAATGTAAGAACATAAATTCGATCGAGTCTCTTGTTCCCTCCGCAATTAATTTCATGGCCTCTGGAGCTTATAGATTTGTCGGGGGCAGAGCGGAGAAAAGTGGTCGACCAGCTTCCTCTTTATAAAAACTTTGAGAAGAAAATGACAGACTGTGGCCTAACTTTTAGATTGAAAATGATCGCTGGCATGACAGCTATATCAAATCAAATGTTGTGTCCACAGAGAGAAAAGATACATTCAGGAAAAGATGGATGGATGAAACTGTGACTGACCCAGCTGACTTCCATTGCAGCATCATGGTTGAAAATCCAGTTTCTGTAATATGGAGAATAACCCTCCGTCTGCCCTTTTTTTTTTCTTTTGTCCTTTTCCTCCCCCAGCTTGCAGGAGTCTATTCTTAGCCACGTGCAGCGCATTGTCAAAGGAGAGGTGAGCCTGGCGATGAAGGAGCAGCAGGCGGTGGTCACCTCCAGCATCATGCAGGCGATGAGGTCAGCGGCCGGCACGCCCGTCCCCACGGCGCACCTCGACTACCAGACGCAGCAAGCCAACATCCTGCAGCTCCTCCAGCAGGGACAGCTCAACCAGGCTTTCCAGCAGGTAACACACACACACATCCTGCAGCCTTTACACTTAGATTAAATGCCTGACTGACTTCCAACAGATTGTTGGCATGGAAACCTGTAGTTTTTGTGGTCAGAACAAATTTATACTGTATGTTACATTTCAGTGTCAACAAGGAGTTCTAATAGGAGGAGGAGCTTTTATATAGCTTTATATATTTGGTGGGACTTTCACAGCCTCACTGCAGCAGTTCAAGAGTGTTTTGCTTATAGATTAGTTGAGATATTAAAAGCCCGTCTGTCTCTTCCTCTGTCCCCAGGCTCTGTCAGCCACAGATCTGAACCTGGTCCTGTACGTGTGCGAGACCATCGACTCTCAGCAGGTGTTCGGCCAGCACCCCTGTCCTCTGAGCCAGCCCGTGCTGCTGTCGCTCATCCAGCAGCTCTCCTCCAACCTCTCCACTCGCTCCGAGCTCAAAATCAGGTGCGTACAATAACGGTTTGACCTGCACTCATCTATAACAACCCCACATGTCTCCTCACGAGGGTAGAATAAGTGTACCCAAAAATTCAGTGTGCCATCCGACTTTAAACAGTTGCGAATCCAAACAACACACTTTAAAAACACACACCATACAAATGCACCACTGTGTGTTTTACCTCTACCAACAGGTTAAAAGCATCATGTGTCTGAATGTAAACACATAGAATTAGGCCTATTATCTGCATCATTGAGTAATCAGCCAATTACTTTTCTACTAATCAGTTAACCGTGAAATATATCAAATGTAAGTCCATAGACATTCAGTTTACTGTCATATAGGACTATAATAAAATCAGAAAATATACATATTTCATTCAAGTCTTAATTTCCAGCTCACTGTGTGATTAAATACGGTGAATTAATTTCTCTTCCACACAAGCCAGGCCTTGCACTAACCTTGATCAGTAATAAAGCGGGCCTTTCCCTAAACTCTAGCCCCTCATCTCATCTCCATGGTGCCTCCATTATTCTCTGTCTCCTGAGCGCTAAACGGTGCTAAACTGCTGACCCCATCACGCTGCTCTGTCTGCAGCCCCGCTACATAGCTGTCAGGGGAGTGTAGATGATACCGTGAATAGCATCGCAATTTTGGGATGCTCGTTTTGTTCATTCGACACCGTTGCATCTTTTTATTGCGCCGATCTCTCTCACACCTGTGTTTTCTGCTCATAATCTTTTTTTTTTTAGCTGGATATGTGTTAACGTCTATCCTCAGAGAGCCACACACATGTCCCCGTCTCATACGAATCCCTGCTTCCCTTCTCTAAACCTCTACCTCAGTCTCTTTACAGCACTGCTCAGAGTCCCGATCACCAGTCTGATTGCACCTTTACTTTAGAGCTGCTTAATACGGCCCTCTGGTGCCTCTCTGTGCCATCTGGAGACACACATGAGGGCAGCGGGGCGTGGTTCAGTCTGAAGCATTAAAAGCTAAAACATCTAAACATCTTCTTAGGTCTGCTTTATTTAACTGCTAGTTTTATTGAAGCCCTGCAGGAAAGGCCCACGCGCTAATGACTGACCACAAGCTGCTTGGTATTGGGGTGAGAGAAATAAAATCACAACACACGCACAGCTCATGGTCTGAAATCTTTACTCAAACAGAAGGTAACACCATCAAAGCACCTTTTGGCAGCTTTGCACTAGATATAAGGGTTTTTTTTTCATTTTCTTTACAGATTTTTTTAGAAGAATGTGGGAAAGAAACAAAAGCAGTGTTGAGGGGTGTTGGGTCCAGAGTGTCACATCCACAAAAGCACTGTGTAGCATCATTAGCCATTTTAGAAAAACATGTTCAAGCAGATGCAAGAATACAGTGAAAGTGGGAGAACATGAACAGCAACTTAGTGTGATTTTCAAGTGTTTTCAAGTGTGGGGCGCACACTAGTTACAGGCAGATTGACACACTGTAGAAAGCTGTTGAGTATCTGTAGAGCTCTGTGCAGTGACATTAAATATCTTTTAAAGAGTGCATTGGCAGTGTTATGGGGATTTGATAGACCTGTGATGCTAGTGTTAGACAACCGTGGCTGGAGGCCAGCTGGCAGCGTGAGAGCAGCTCTAATGTGAGACTGGGGTCAGCTAGGCTCTGGATATGGAGATGGATGGTCATTTAAACAGTGAGGGGTGGCAAAGCAGAGCAGGAACAGAACACTGGTGGGTAGTCGAACCACCAGATGTCCCACTATAACTATTCACGGAGGAGTGAAATGGAGGATGACTCGATGGACACAGGTGAGGATGGCCACAGCTCAATTTAGGCAGCAGTATTGGAGCGAAAACACAAAGGTGAACATTCACACAGCGGGCCAGCAGCCAGGGGGGGCGATCAAGGACCGAACTTGACATTCAAACCGGCTTTTCTCTCTGTCCCATGCAGTCACTCCAAGGGTCAAAATACAAATGTATGAGGAAGGCATCTTTGCACTGCTTTCATATCTGAGTGAATGAAGTTTTAAACCTCATTTTTAACACATTGTGAATGCAGACCTTCTTTCACTTCACATCATTTTCAGTTTCTCGGGCAACATTTTTTCAACCTGTCTTTCTTTTGAGCTCAAGGCTAAAGACTGCAGTCCTCATATCTAAATAGTATCTGCCAGACTACAGCTTACAGTTGTCATAGTCGTTTCATATCTATATATGTGTCTATGTGTTGATGTAGTAGTAATGTCTCTCTCTCTCTCTCTCTCTCTCTCTCTCTCTCTCTCTCTCTCTCTCTCTCTCTCTCTCTCTCTCTCTCTCTCTCTCTCTGTCTCATGTACAGTTACCTGGAGGATGCCGTGATGAATCTGGACCACGGCGACCCCCTCACAAGAGACCACATGGCCTCCATGCTGGCCCAGGTCAGACCGAAGCTGTTTGCCTTCCTGCAGCAGGACCCCCACAGCCCACTCACCAAGAGGGCGCGGCGCCTGATGATGATGCTGCAGGGACTCGTCAATCACTAATCCTCCATTTAAGAAAAACAGAACAAAAAACAAACCCCGGTGCAGAAGAGATGACTCCCTCACACTACACATCACTGAGTCCATTTATGTTCAGTTTCCAAAGGAGAGAAAGAGCATCCTGGATCAGCACCCAGGACAGCCTCACCCCACTTTGAGCAGGTTCTCACTAGTTTGAGATGACTGATGATGATGATGATGATGATGATGTCACTGCAGCACTTGGGAGCTGGAGCTAAAAGCAAAGGAAACAAAAAGAGCTCCAGGAATTTTGGGAGGATTTGGTGGTATTATACAGGCTGGAGATTAGTTTTAGACCTCAAGAGGAAGGTTCCCCACTAGTCCCTCCAGTCCCTCACCACAACTCTAACCCCCCCCCCGCCCCCACCACCACCACTTTTTTTTTTTTTTTACCTCCACTTCTATCTCCTCCCATTCCCCCAGCTCTATATGCACCAGTGATGTGTCAAGTAAGGAAATAGAAACATTTTGTTTGTATATGTAACTTTTTTTTCTGCTCCCAGTACAAGACAATAATGGTCTGGACAGAAAGATTGTTCTTGATTTCTGTTAAAGTTCACTGTAGTTTCTTTCAGACCTTCGTTTTCTGCTGCTCCATCACCCCTTCTTTACAATAGGCGTCCTGGTTCTTCTCTGTTCCTTTTTATTCCCATCAAGACTGTCTCAGAAATGACAGACGGAGCGCCTTGCCCCCCCCCCCCCCCACAAACTTACACACAACTCCCAACACTCTTCCGACGTCACTTCATCTAAAAGACTCAAATAATGTTCAGCTGTGCGATCGACAAGACTTAAACGTCTTTTTTTTTCTTTTTTTTTTTGTTCTACTGTGTTCCCGAAGTTCAGAGTTCGGGGGTGGGGGGGGGGGGGGGGGTGGGTGGAGGAGGAGGGGGTACTGAACAAGCTGTGATGCAGGAGGCAACGAAAAGCACGCTAGAAGAAGACAAGTTTCACCTCATCATGTCGCATCGCATTTCAGCCTTAAGAGCAAACAGAAGGCTGGAACACTTCTTTTTCTTTTCTTTTTTTTTTCTTTTCTAGATCCACCTCTAAGTTCAGTTGCTGCAGGATTACACCGTCCTCGGTCCAGGTTTTTTTTTTTTTTTTTTTTTTTTAATAAACAACCAAGCTAATCCCAGCAACCAAAACTATGTAACATCCAAAGCTTTTTTTCCTTTTTTTTCTTGTTTTGTTGTTGTTGTTTTTTTTACATTTCCTCTCAGTTATTTCTTAATAAGTTGGAGATGACAACCTCACCAGGCTTTTTTTTTTCTTTTTTTTTTTCCCTTGTCTGTACTCTTCACACATTGAAACTGTTTTTACCTAAAGTTACTTTGTTCCTGTTTCTGAAGGATTCAGGAGTAAAGGCATATCTCATTATACGTTTTTTTTTTTCTTCCCTCTCCATCTGGCCTTGTTTTCACAAATAATTGTAATGAGGCTTCCTGAAGGATACAAGTAATATTAAAAGGATGAAAAATAACTTAAAAAAAAAAAAAGAAGGAAAGAAAGGAAAAACACACATTGTTGAAACATAATAAATATTTGTGAAGGTCCTCCAGGCTGAACAGAATTTCCCCCTTTTTAGAAAATCTGAAATGTTTGGAGCCCAACATCAAGGTTGGCAGCCGTCCATGTGTACAGCTCTGTCCTGTAAATTGATCAGACCGCTCTCTCTTTCTCCCATGTTTTTCTTCTCTGTCACGCCCCCCACCCCCCTTTTTTTTATATATAAACATGTAGAATTTGTAAGACTTGTATACTTGCTTTAAAAAGTTGTCAAACTAGTTCTAAAACATATTAAGTAATAATTAAAAAAAGAAACCCTTCCTAAACATAATTGTTACTGTTATTTTATCAGGATATTCCAAATAATGTTTGTAATGTTTAATGTGCAGTTCCTTCACTTGGGCTCTAGGAGGCAGCACTTAGTCAGACTGCAGCTGTTTCACCCTGCTTTTCTCATTTAGGTTTTGAATTCAGAAATCATTCCTTGTCTCGCAGTGTCTGGACAAAAAAAGCCTGCCTTTTTAGGTTGTAAATGCACCCGTGTATTCATGTTAAATTTTTTTCTTTGAAAGTGTATGATCATTTGTGTACGGATCATTGTTTAAAGGCAGGGTGGCCTCCGATTCGCTGACTGTAAAATGATAAAGTTCTCGACCGCCGCGTTTAGAATCAGTTAAGTTGGATTTGTCTAGCAAGTGCCTTATTGTATTTTATCTGTTTCACTCGGATATTTGATCTCATTCGGGCCTTTAGACGACTTCTAATCAAGCATTATCCCCCCCCCCCCTCCCCCTGTAGCTTCTGCAAGTTCTATTATTAACCTTCACAAGCATTTATGCCACAATAAAAGGCAGTTTACGGTTGGATCTGAAGTAAAGACTGTTTGTTTAAGTCTGGAGGCAGTTGATGCGGACGGATATTTGAATGTTCATTTCAGGGTGTGAAAGAGAGAGAAAAGTACTATTTTGACTACTAGCAGTTTCACCTTTGCTTTGTCCTCAGAGGAGGACATGTTGACTGCTTCACCCTGAATGGGAGCAGCGTGTGTTTGTTTGTTTTTTTCCTCTTTCCATTGTGTTCATTCCCCTGCTTGGATGGTTATGTTGTATCTTTTACAGTTTCTTTTACCCTTAAACATTTTTGGAATAAAAAAAGACTCAAATTTTTTGTGTCCTTGTTTGTATTGAGGGGTTGGGGAGGGGGGGGGTAAAGTTTCTCTTTACAATAGATTTAGTGGCTGGTTGGAACTTAATGCAACACACTGACTCTTCTCCTCCTCACCCCGTCTAGGTTCAGTAAGTCAGAACAGTATCATTCCCTGAAGACTGGGATTCACAGCCTTGCTGATGGGTGCTACTATAGGGCACAATGCACAAAGTTAACTTGTACTTCTCTACACTCCTCCACACTGCATTCATTTGACAACTTACTTTATACATTTAGATTATTAAATATTAAACTATTGTTCCCCAACAGTTCCTACAAACTCCTATATGATAGTTTAACTTAAATGCCAGCTGGACGTCCAGAGAGGTAAAACTCCAATATTTGACAAAAAACATTATTATTATTATTATTATTATTATCATTATTGTCATTATTATTATAATAAATGCACATTGTGTAGCAGAACTTTCTTTTTCCTCATTCTTCACCAATTCTCATTATATGACCCCTCAGATTAATCTTGTGACCCTTTGAATGGACCACAACCCAGGGATTGTGACTCATCAACTATGTACTATATGAAGTAGCAGCCACAACATGAAAGCATCAGTATTAATGATAATATGTAACAATACATGTAATAACTACCAACACTAGTATATTTAGCTCTAATGTTGACTTGAGTGATATTTCGATGCAGGACTTCAACTTTATAATGCAGTATTTTTAATATGGTTTTATTAGTATTTTCAATTAAGGGTCTGTCATATCCTCCAGAACTCTCCCTGCATCCTCCAGTTTATCCAGACTCAGTGTAGACCTTCCTCCTCCTCCTCTTCTTCCTCCTCCTCCTCCCCTTCCAGCGGAGCGGATAGGCGCACAGTGGATGCTCTCACACAGGAGTACAGAGCTGCACCAAAGACAGAGAGGGAAACACTTTAACCAGCGCCGAGAAGCAGGACGGTGGGCTGCCTCTTTTCTTTAACAACAAGAAAGAAAAGAAAAAGAAAGAAAAACTTGGGAATTCCGGCGCAAACCTGCAACTTGCGAGGTCGGAGGACAGATTGTCGGGTCAGCATGGCATCCCTGATGAACTCTGCGTGCCTCCTCTTCATGCCTGTTGCTCTTATTCTGAGTAAGTACTGGAAAATAATATGAATGGAAGTTGGAAAGTTATGTGTGGGGGGGTTTTGTGCAATGCGCAACTTCCCGTGCAATGCAGGAAGGGGGGGAAAGTAGTTTGGCTGCGAGTGACTGTGCGTAACCGGGTGGCACAGACTGGACTTTTGATAGCGCTTTAGAAACGACAGATGTTAATGAATGTATGAATGTAGAGGTGGCGACTGATCATCTTTTATACTGGAGTCTTGCATCTAAGTTGAAAGGAAGGGGTCCCGTAGCCTTTTTCCCCTCACATCCATCTCCATCCTGCATCCTGCATCCAGCGGAACATGTGCCGCTGCTGCAGGAGGGTACGATCAAGGAAGAGATGATTTAAAAAAAGAAAAGAAATATAGCCAGGAGAGGTTGTGTGGATGCTGCAGGCTGAGCGTGCATGTGAGGTTGATCCCTGAGGTGGAGACAGGATGGTTGCGTAAAGTGCCGTCGTGGTTCTCATTGAGTGTGGTCTGCCTGCTGCTGCTGATTAATAGCTGGAGTAGAATACTATATCATTTATTTGTAGTGTTAAATAAGCTATCTTTGATCAATCAGGTAATGTATATTATAGTAAGTGCAGTGGAGGTAACCATCTTCATTTTTTAAAATAATTTCCACCTGCCACCTGGCTTATTAATGATATCTTATGAAACTTGAGTTAGTAAAATGAATAAGTTACTCATTAACATTGGTTTCATCCCCTAAAACAGCATCTTATCCACTTTAAAGTACAGCACACCTTCAAAATCATCAGCATCCCCATCATTATTGATAATTATGTCTGAGTGATGAAGATGAGAGGGTAGGTGGGGGGGGGTCGTGTGACAGTGTGACACAGCAGGGGGGAAGGGAGGGAGAAGAAGAAAAAAAACCCCACAAGACAAACAAACAGAAAGTCCTATACCGCTGGAAGATAAATGATGAATGAATCGCATCTGTCCCCCTCCTCTGAGTCTCCTGAGACTCCGCTCAGAACGGCACCTGACCTGGAAACGCTCCTCTGCTGTCACCGCTCTCATTCACCCAGTCTGTCCCTCCACTCCATCATTTAACTCTATAGCACAAAGGAGACTCTGCATGATATTAACATTGATTGGTTCTTTAAAAATATTGAACTCTGTCTTTGTTCCAACCAAATTGTGTTTGTGTGTGTTTCACATTTTTTTCAAATTCTTTTAATACTTTATGTGATGATTTATTTTAAAATCATCCCTCACTGCTTGAACTTCCAAAGACATTAAAGATTTAATAGGTTAAGATTAATAACATCCTATAATTACCTTTAACCTAAAATTAACTCCTTGAATTTTAAACTAACTACATTTATAGCTGCCTCTGATCACAGCAGTTATACAACATTCTGTCAACTTTTTCTCTAAAAGGACATTTGATCCCATTCGGACCTTTAGATGACTTCTAATCAAGCACCCCCCCTCCCTTGTAGTTGATTCATAACAGTGAGGAGGTTTAATCCGCTTAATATATTCTCAAATGCAGCCAATTAAAGGTACAAAGAACATAAAGGAGAATTTGAACTGGCAGCTACTCCAGACTGCAATGCGTTTTGAGCAGGGGAGCTCAGGGGGGGGGTCACTGTGATGTGGCTATAGAAATGAGGAAATACAAGACAAAAAGGTTTGACATTTTGACTTGTCACCGCAGGAGAAGCAGTGTAAGTAATAAAATTGATGATGACTGAATTCCATTTAGCTGTTTCAGTTTCAGCATCCTGTCACTCTGTCATGACTTACTGGGATACCTGGAAACATCTCTAGCAGCGCTGCTTGTGATGTTTCCCGGGAATGTCGCCACAGACATCCAGTTCATAATGCTGCTAATGCAAGTTCTTTGAACAGTGGGCCATAGGCTCAATCACTGCTGAGTTACTTCATTCAATACCTGTACTTTCTCTACGGTGAAAAGATAAAATGTCTACTGTGAAAAGAGCCCAAGCTGCGTGTAGATTACCGGTCAAAACTTTAAGTGTATTATATCTTTTTGTACCTTTAAAGGAATAGTTTGGCATTTTTGGAAAATACACTTATTTTGCTGTCTAGCCCAGACATTGATGAGAAACACACATTTCCCGCTAGAAATGTAATCAAAACGCATAAACTATCTAAAAATGCATTTTACACAGAGAATAAAGGGAATGGCAGCCATTTTCTTTGTTTTCACAGACAGAAACTTAAGTCATGTGACATGGACACAGGACTATAGAAAAGAATAGGCAAGGACAAACGTAGCCATGTCACAATTTTTGATACGTTGAATGAAAACTACTACTTTTGCGTTGTGGACCAGAAATACTCCCATACATACATCCTCGTAAAAATAATAATTGTCCATTTCACACATTGCTTTATGTACAAATGAAATGAAAGAAGAACTGGTGGTAGACAGATTTTGCTAACGATAGCCAGGTTAGCTGGCTAGCCCTTACGTCCAGTCTTTATGCTAAACTAAGCTAACTGGCTCCTGGCAGTATATTGATGTTTAGTGTACAGACGTGAAATTGGTTTCAATCTTTTCATCTCACTCAAAGCAAGAAAATGAACAAACATATCGCCCAAAATGACTTTTGTGTTACTAGCCTACTAGCCTACTAGCCTACTGACTAAACATCTAGCTAATTGCCTAATTAATTGTTTAGTCTCTAAAATATCAGGAAACTGTGGGAGTTTCAATCAAATGTCTTATATTATCCGATCAACAGTTCAAAACCCAAAAAGATTCACTTCACTACCAGCCAAGCAGAAGCTTCAAAGTCTCACATTTGAGAATCTGGAAGTGGATTTTTGACATTGTGGCTTGAACAAATGACTGAAATGATCAATTGATTATTAAAATAGTTGCTGATAAAAATGTTGCTGCTCTACTATTGGCCTGTTGGAGAAGCCTTCAGTCTCTTGATGGATTTTAAAATTTCATTTTCTAAAATGCTGCCAGTTCTACTTTGAAGTTTTAGTTTCATTCAGATGCCACGGAACATTAAAATTAATCTTAACTGAAACAACACAACATTTATGCAGTCTGAAAAAGTTTAGCTTTTAGGGTGAATCTCTCTAAAACAGAAAACTACTGAATACATGTAGACGTGTTAGCAGTATGAGACAAGCCGGATGATCCCTGTCTCTATTCTCTCATGTTCTGACTCACATTTGCTATTCACACTGTGTTTTCCAGTGTTGGAGGAGATGCCATGTAAGTCTAGTTTTACAAGATGTCCCTGAATCCACCATATAAGAAACTACAGCATCTACATCTGCAGTCCAATAGAAAACAATATCTTCTAAACACTAAAACTACC
Source organism: Scomber japonicus (assembly GCF_027409825.1). Lineage (NCBI taxonomy): Eukaryota > Metazoa > Chordata > Actinopteri > Scombriformes > Scombridae > Scomber > Scomber japonicus. Next base: position 28,982,194 of record NC_070582.1, on the reverse strand, counting down.
GCTTCAGCAGTATGAGAGTCAAAACAGTTTATCTGAAATGTGGCACCCAAAGGAAACTTAAGATTTGTGGATAGCAGGCAGTAGTACACTAAGAGATGTAGAGGTTTAGCTGAGTCCTCAGGATGGGGTTCAGAGGGTAAAAAAGGTCAGATTAAAGGGGTAGTCCAGCAATTTAATATCACTCTCTCATAAAGTTGGGGAAGCCACAAGAGACAGGTAATAAAATAAATGAATGAACAGCTATAAAACAGAGATTGAGATATCCTGACTTTTAGTCCCTAGTGTGGGTCAAGCTCCAAAACGCTAGATCCTACATTTCCCATAATGCCACTGAATTGGAATTTCTTTGTCTATAATGAAAACTGGTTGATGTTTTTTTCAATCTTCAAAAAAGTTAAGTGGACAAACTAAATCCTGGTTACCAAGGCTGCATTAATAACCTTAGGGGCCCCTGGGCACTGAAGCTCTTGTCCCCAAAACAACTTATTTTATTCTGATTGGATAACGCCACTGTGAGATGCAAACCTTATAACCCTATATTTTGTTTTGGACATACTAGGTTTCCTACAGAGACCATATTCATCATTATCAAGACAATGACCATGTATCGTATTTCTATAGAGCCCGATAAAAAAAAAAACACACACTTTTTTTTTTCTCCCATCATTGAGGGTCTGTAGCAGCCAATAACATAATAACGACCAATAACATAATAATGACCAATAATGTAATAACAACCAATAATGTACTAATGACTAATAATGTAATAATGACCAATAACGTAATAATAACCAATAATGTAATAATAACCAATAATGTAATAATGACCAATAACGTAATAATAACCAATAACATAATGATAACCAATAACGTAATAATAGCCAATAATGTAGTAATAACCAATAACGTAATAATAACCAATAACATAATAATAACCAATAACATAATAATAACCAATAACATAATAATGACCAATAACGTAATAATAACCAATAACGTAATAATGACCAATAACGTAATAATAACCAATAACATAATGATAACCAATAACGTAATAATAACCAATAATGTAATAATAACCAATAATGTAGTAATAACCAATAACGTAGTAATGACCAATAACATAATAATAACCAATAACATAATAATAACCAATAGTGTAATAATAACCAATAACATAATAATAACCAATAACATAATAATAACCAATAGTGTAATAATAACCAATAACATAATAATAACCAATAACATAATAATAACCAATAATGTAATAATAACCAATAACATAATAATAACCAATATTGTAATAATAATAATAATAATAATAATAATAATAATAATAATGCATTATTTAAAGGCACCTTTCAAAGCACGCAAGGTCACCTTACAAGGCAATAATGATAACCAATAAAGTAATAATAACCAATAATAATAACAGGTCAACTCCAGCTCAGCATTGTAAGTAGTGTATTTATTGTTAGAATATGGGAAGCTCTGTTATCTGTTCCATCTCTGCTCAAAACCCGGCAAGTATCAGGGCCAGAGAGAGAGAGAGGGACGAGTCTCCCTAGGGTGCAGGTCTCCTCTCTGCGTCATCAGTGCCCCAAATAATCACATTAAAAGCAGTCCATAGGCAAGTGATTATGTTTGGCTTTTAATTGTTCTCCTCAGGAAACACTTCCTATCTCTGTGAGCTCCACTGCTGCCTTTTCAAGGTGTTTTTTTTATAACTGCAGCACAGACACATGAAGTGGAAGGTTCCTCATTAAAATAGGTTTAAAAGTCCCATGGAAAATTGCCTGCTGCCCTCCAAACTCTCCTCCTTCCTTTTCTCTCTATCCGACTCACGAGGATCACACTGTCTGTATGACTGAACACACACACACACACACAATGGTGCCCACCACGTTGTACACTTTGTCTAACCTCCTTCTTCCTCCTTCTTCCTTCTTCCCTCTTTTTTTCCTTCTATTTTACTTCTTTACTCCCTTTTCCGTTTCACTTCTCGTCCCTGTGGTCATTTACATCTCT
>NC_070582.1:28885163-28977663 GCF_027409825.1 Scomber japonicus | reverse complement strand
AGAGAGAGAGAGAGAGAGAGAGAGAGAGAGAGAGAGAGAGAGAGAGAGAGAGAGAGAGAGAGAGGATGAAGAGAATAAGATGGAGAGAAGATGTTGGAGCGAAGAATAGAGACGTGGAGAGAGATCAGGACCTGTATTTATCAAGCCTGTCAGAAAAAGGCAGACCATCATGGATCACTGAACAGAGCCTCCGGACAATTCAATTTAATATGATCTGAAGCCAACAAAGGAGATCCTGCAGAAGCACTTCAACTCTGGAAACTTTGAATAAAACCCATGAGAGAAAGGGAGAGAGAGAGAGAGAGAGAGAGAGAGAGAGAGAGAGAGAGAGAGAGAGAAGCGGAAAAAGAAGAGACAGCATACACAGAAAACCTGCAGTTCTCTGAAGGACAAATGAAATCTATCACACAGTTAAGAGGGGGAAGACTTCTGAGATGTGTCTACAGCAGCAGTGTAAACAGAGATCCGGAGGCATGAAGCAACCGATGATGTCGTCATTAGTCAAAATGTAATCAGGCGTCCCTCTAAATGGGTAGAAAATGTGATAAAGCCTGTGTAATAAATGGGAGGATCATGTAGCATCTTTAGATTGATAATGCTCTCATCTTTCCCCTGATGGGCACAGCGCTAACCAGCACCAGCAATGCAGCCGGCTGCTGATGTGAAAAGGTACAAACAGAAACAGACTGGTGGTGACCTCAGTTCAACCGTGCACTTTAATATGCTGGATGCAGTAAAAGTCACAGATTATACAAAATACGCCTTTTCATGTCTTTTCAGCATGAATATGCGTCTCTAGTGACTCTACACACCCTAAAAATATGATAAAAGACCATCCTCTCTCTTTTTCTTTTCAGTAAATGTGTGTGCAGGAGCAGTTTAAAGAGGTACTGCATACATGTTTCTTAGAGCTGTTAACTGTAAATTATATGAGTGTGATGGTGTTAATATTGACACCAAATTGATCATAATCAGCATTTTATGGCTTCACGATGAGCAGGATGATATCAGTCTTGAGTCTAGCAGTTAGTCCAGCTCTGTTCAAAGTTCAGAAATACCCACAGACAAAACTAATGAGATACGACACTTTACATGGTGTTGGTAGGTGTCTTCTGGGTTAGGGTTGGGGTTAGGGTTAGGTTGACTGGGTTAGGGTTAGATAGACTGGGTTAGGGTTAGGGTCAGGTAGACTGGGTTAGGGTTAGGTTTAGGGCTAGGGGTTAGGGTTAGGTAGACTGGGTTAGGGTTGGGGTTAGGTAGACTGGGTTAGGGTTAGGGTTAGGTAGACTGGGGTAGGGTTAGGGTTAGGTAGACTGGGTTAGGCTTAGGGTTAGGTAGACTGGGTTAGGCTTAGGGTTAGGTAGACTGGGTTAGGGTTAGGGTTAGGTTTAGGGCTAGGGGTTAGGGTTAGGTAGACTGGGTTAGGGTTGGGGTTAGGGTTAGGTAGACTGGGTTAGGGTTAGGGTTAGGTAGACTGGGTTAGGGTTAGGGTTAGGTAGACTGGGTTAGGGTTAGGGCTAGGGTTAGGTAGACTGGGTTAGGGTTAGGGTTAGGTAGACTGGCTGCACCCTCCCCCTGCTTTCAGTCTTTATGCTAAGCTAAGCAAATCGCCCCCTCGCTCTGACTCTAACATCAATAAATGAGGCTGATATCAATCTTTTCATCTCACTCTAGGAGAAGATCCAGACTGTATTCCCTTAAAACGCTCAACTATTCTTCTCAGATGATTCATAGCGCTGATTTGCATTCAGCGACTCAGCTTTTGCGGCTTCCTTCCAAGTAGCAGTTTAGTTATTTTGAAGTCATTTCTCTTGTGTTTTTGTTTGTCTGCATCCTGCCACAGATGAGACAGGAAGTTGTTTGAATAAAATGTGCACAACCCGCAAGGATGTGAAGTGACTTTGCCATTAAAAAAAGATGTGCACGCCTCAGCGGATCAGCATGTATGGACACCTGCACCTGCCCCCGTGTGTTTGGTTATGCGTGCTTGCATGCACAAATGCCTGTGCGTCTGTGGGAGAGTGAGGGAGGTGACATGGACGGAGCCCAGGTTTCGTGGGTGCAGGACTGAGCGGCTTTGAGGCTTAAAGACGAAGAAAGAAACACAATCGACCGCCAGCTCCTTTAGAAGCCAGACAGTTGAGAGAAAAACCAGACAAAGTGGAAGAGGGGGGAGAGAAAAGCAAGCCAACGGGAAAATCAAACCAAAGTCATCAAAGAAGTGAAGGTTGAGGAAGACATCATTTGTCTGTCCGCCTCAGCTGTTCACAACTGAGTCAACCTACACATTTAGACATATAGCAGTTAACAATTTGTGCCCTCTCCACAACCTCTGAGACTGACACTCTGTTCTTTTCTCTTATATTTCACGAATGGAGACGCTTTGAACATACACCCCAGTCAGTGTAATACAGTGAGATACTGCGTCGAATCATTTTGTCTGTCAGATCCTTGACGCATCCACAGTCTGGCTTTCTTCATCTTCACCCTGTACTTGTACAACTTGTGGTACACCTACAAACCCTCCAAAACATCTTCTGGTACACCTTTAATCTCTTCAAGTTGATTTCAGCTCCATCTGGTTGACTTCTCTCCAAATGTTCGTCAGAGATTGGACATCATGATTAATCCACTTTCTATTCACAAAATACGAGTCACGGTAGCAGCAAAACAATGATTGTTTTGTATGATGAACAGCTGGAGGGCAGATGTTGCTTGTCCAGTCATGTTTGACAGCACTGCATTTTTTGATGTTGAATCCACAGTAGTGTTTCCAGGTTGTTTTCTAGAAACCTCTGACCACAGTGAAATATCTGAACTTTAAAAAATATGCTGAATAAGTGTCTTTTTTTATCCTCTTTTCTGTTGGCAAACTGCGCATCACAGCCAACATCTGGCAAAGAGTGGGACAGACACCTCGGCTGACCGAATCATGATTTAATGGTTGTGATGCTGTCAACATAAAAACAGGTTAATCACAACAGCTGCTTGATCAGCTATACTGAGGATTTACAGTGAGATGTCACAGAGAAAATTAGAGAGGAGAGAAAGTTGTCTTTGTTACTTCACTGTCACACAGCTGACTGAGTCGAGCAGGCTGCACAGTCAGTGTTTTAATGTAGAATTGACATCTCCTGTCTCTGCTGTATGAACCAGTGCATGTTAAGCAGCAGGCATTCCCCAAGCTTCTGCACTACAGAGTGAGGATGTCAGCTGGCAAAGTCAACATTAAGAGAGAATTAACAGAGTCCTTCTTAACTTTACTTTGAGACAGGTTTTTGGAAAAGCTCTGTTTTTAAGGGGCGGAAAGCACTGTTTTCATCTGGATGGAGGTATGAATGAAGAAAAAAAGATGCATTTACACATTGAGTCAAAGTAGGCATGTCCAAACTCTTCCATAAAGGGTGGTGTGTTTGCAGGTTTTTGTTCCAACCAATCAAGAGCACACAATTCGACCAATCAACTGTCTGAAAACTGAGATCAGTTGATTAAATGAGTCCAGTCTGGTGTGCTCCTACTTGGTTGGAATGAAAACCTGCAGCCACATGAACCTTTATGGAAGAGTTAAGCAATGCAGAGATGTGCATAGCTGGAGGATTGTTGCCTCAGGTACAGGTGAGGCATGAAACACAATCCAAGCAGTCCAGTTGGAGTAACTGTTGTAGCTATTTGTTGTTTTTGTTAAATTTAGTAATTAAATATTAATTTATGTATTTTTTGTTCGTGTTTGTTTTGAAGAATATAGCTTCATTAGTTTGATTATTAATATATTGTATTATTTTGGTTAGTAGTATTTTATGCTCTATTTTAGTCTAGCTTTTTTTCTTCTTGTTTCTAGTTCTTTCTTGTTTTTAATTGTATGATTTAATTTTTCCAAATTATTAATATTATTGGGTTGTTGGTTTTTTTTGCTGTTTTTATGCTTCCTGTTCTTACTGTTAAATGATTGTTTTTATGTAAAGCACATTAAGTTGCCCCTGGGTATGAAATGCACTATATAAATAAAGCTGCCTTGCCTTGACTTAATGCTTTTGTTTTGAAAGTGCAGGGCAGCTTGGGGCACAGAGGTGAATGTATTTCTATAGGTAGACAGGGGTAGGACAGGCAGGCACCAGGAAGGGCATATGTTTATTTTTACCAGGGCAAGAGGGGCGGCAGACACCACTGTTCTTTATGCGTTTGCTTGTAAAAAATAGTAAAATAAACCAAAAGAAACATCATGCTTCTCTGGACTATGCCCTTTTTTTAACCTGTGTAATATTCATTCCTGAAGTGCCTCAGTGGCTGTTTGATTTTGAGTTTTTTTAATTTATTTTTTAATTTATATCTTTTAATTTTTGTTTCTTATTTTTCAAGGTAAGGACAAATCACCACTACAGTAGCAGACGCATGATTGTGATTAGATACCAGACTGCTTCACAGCTGTTAATGATCCTCATAGACAGGAATTTACAACTCTGTGAAGTTATGACTGTGGAGATATTTTATCCTGCATCACAATGTGCACAGTCTTAACAGATAAACAGCTTTCATGTTAGAAAGTAATCCAACAGGCAGTTGTTTGATTGGCCAACACAGCACCTTGCCAGATGACATCAGGTATAGCAGCAAAAGTTGAGTCTGGTTCAACTCTATATTTTGCTGGAGTGTCTTGCGTTGGCGCTCACGCTGCGCCGCTGGACAGACTCATTCAAATGAAGGAGCAGGGTGTGCTTTTTTTTTTCATGCCAGGCTGACAGATGTCGATCTGAATGCTGCCAAAACATTAATGGACTCGAGACACAAAATGAATGAACTGAAAGCTGCTCAGTGACTTTTAAATTCCTTATAAAGAAATAATACTAAATACAAATAGAAGGATTCTTCACATCTGGAACATTAACATAAGCAGCACAGAGCCGTAGAATATAGAGAGTCATACATTTATCATATTTAGAAACATATGCACATGGCTATACAAATATGCAAGATCCCACAGAGCAGTATCACACACACACACACACACACCTAATTATTAACTGTGAGTTGAGTAACATTAATTTAAACACACATGTCCAATCATTTCTTTATGAACACATAATAAGACACAACACCCCTGAGACATGAAGCAGGATATTAGTTTTCCATGTTGTGTACATGAGTTTTTTCTTTCCGTAGCTTGCAAGCTTTGTGTGTGTGTGTGTGTGTGTGTGTGTGTGTGTGTGTTTGTGTGTTTTTGTGTGTGTGTGGCCTAAAGGGAATAAAGGTGAAGGGTCAGAGCTAAAAAGGTAACATGAATATGATGACACACTTCAGCGACATGACATTTGAACTTCATCTCAGTGACAGTTTCATTGTTAGCAGCCGACTATATTTAAATGTATTCCATGATTTTTGTTTCTGCCCTTTAGTAGTTATTCATTATGAATCCCACACACTGTGTTAACAGATCATTCTCACCTTGAGCTGCTGTCCTTGTAATGATTTGCGATGGTCTACATAATTAAAAATGACATCACTTAAGTTGACGTGTAAAGATGAAGACACAGATACTAAAGCAGCATAGTGCTCAGACTGCAGGGATGCACACCTTAGCTCCTATCATCCAGCAGGGGTTTGTTGTTACTCCTGTGTGTGTTGCCATGTAAACCAAAGAGCTCAGTTGTGCTTTTGCTTGTGTGTGCTGCTTGCCTGCCACCTTTATGTTTGTCTCCATGAAACTTCTTTGAGTAAGTCTCATTTGACAAGATGAATATTCTGTATAGTAAGTGTCCTACCAATTTGAAATTCATCTTTGTGGATTGTTGTTGACACTATGCCAGAGAGGTGTTTGATCATCTTAATGGTCTTTTTTTTTAGGTTATAGCTTGTAATGGTGTTGTAGGTGATTGGATTGCATTGGGATGATAAGTGCTTCTTATATTTTGTTCTCCAAATAGTGGAAAATGATGGTGGATGAAACAGTTTTGAGTATAATTATCATAGAGGCAATTATACATAAAAATGACCTTGCCGTACTACTTTATTCTATTTTATTTATCTTTCATTATCTTTTATTTTACTTGGGTATTCTTATCTCTGATGCTTCATCGTTGCAGATTTATGCTCAGTTCCTGTTTTTTTGTTGTTGTTGTTTTTTTCTCTTTCTTTATTTAAAGCACTTTGTGTTACATAATCTTGTATGAAAAGAGCTATACAAATAAAGTTTGATTGATTGATACAGGCAAATCAGCTCATTTATGAATGATGAATGTGATGAACCTCATAAAGGCTGGATTCATAAATATATTGGAAGAGTTTTGTGTTTTCTTGTTGTTCAGTGTAGAAGTGCAATAAATTAAGGGGTTACTATTAGAGTTCAAGTGTTTCTTTATTTGTAGTCATAATCATTGTTGGGTTAGTAATTACTTACATGACATATTCATCATTATAACATGAATAACATTACTAATTACTCAACATTAAAAGTAATTAGCTACATTACTTGTTATTACTTTGGTTTCTCAGCTCAGCTCCGTTAAAGCTTCCCTTTAAACGGCTTCAAAGACTCCTGTTTGAAGACACACTGAGGTTTAACAAGCAGACACCAATTAACTGAGTATCAGCAGCCACCTTAACATTAGCCACAGTGACTATACTGTATGAAGTTCTGAAGCTGCACTGTTCTCACATCCTCCAAATCTGAACTAAACCAGCTCAGTCCTGAATGTATCCTTATCAGTGGTTTATATTAGCTGGTCAGATGGACCGACTCAACACGTAAATAAGAATTGTACCACTACAACCTTTTACTGGGATTAGTAGCTGTGATGTCATTACTTAATTTCACATTGTAATCCCTTACTCATTCCTGAAAAATGTAATGTTACATAATATTGTTGAATACGTTCAGGGGTGCTTTAGGATGATTCTGGGTCATCATCAATAATTCATAGACATTAGTAAAATATTTTATTTACTATGTACTCACTAAACAAACGGTTTACTGATCTGTTTTTTGGCCACCCAAAACCTCAGTGTTGCCCCCCCATTTACATGAAATGGTTCAGTCCTGTAGTCCAGCAGGAGTGTAATGTCTTAACAGCTTTATTAAATAAAACCAAGGTTTCCAATAATGAAAAGAAAGATAACAGAGAAAACTAAAAAGGGCGACAATATGGCACCCAAGTCTAGTCCATGAGTGGTGAAAATGAACCAGTTAGTTAAGCCTATAGCAGGTTAAGAGGAGTGTTTGCATTTCGCTCCTCTTTTAGCCAACCTTTAATTAATGCAGGTAAAGTTTTAGCAAGCTGTTGATACTAAATGAGCTGTCCCTGCTCCTGGTGCCAGGACCAACAGATGCATTACAGCAATTGTGCATGGATAGCATGGTGGAGCCAATGTGATATCTTTTTTTTTTTTTTTTTTTAATGCGGCCCAAATTCCCTGGCAGAGCCCCTGAAAATACTCAGTGAAGATATTAAGAAATGGTGACTGACTTTGTTTGGGAGTTGAACACTGAGCTGATGCAGCAGGATTGTGTATTGTCACTAACAGTTCTTCATAGTTGTTAAATGTACAATTTAAGTAGAACTTACTAAGAATTGTCAGTCAAAGAACAAGTTTTACATTTGGCAACCGGAGAGCAGTCAGAGCAGGCAAACAGGTCTGATGGTGTAAAATGAGCAGGCAGGTCAGTAAAAACAAGTATTAGATCCTGGACAGATTTACAGAAGAGGAGCTGGCTCATGATACAGGTAGAAGTACTCGCTGTGCTGGAAATGCAACCTTGGTGATCCAGCAGAGGACTGGTCAGCTGAGTAGGAAATGATCTGGGTGAAGCAGGTGTGCTAGTGTGTGTGGAGACCAGAGGTACATCTCAAGTGTCTTAACTGCATCCATGTTTCCCTCACTTTCATCTTAGCCTATTCCACTGAGGAAGTATGGAGAGATCCAAGGAAACCATGTGAGGAGAGAGAAAAAGAGGAAGTATGTATTTAGAAAAATGAAATGTTTTCTCTGAATTGTCATGTGAAGTGACATCCATTTCTGATGATGGCAGCAGCTGATCACAGCTGGATCAGCTGTCAGTCGGCTTTAACAGCTGTAGAGACTTTTGATGGAGTTTGTGTCTGCACATATGTGCACTGTGTTAACACTAATAAAGGTGCACAGTTATCACTGACAGAGCAGCAGTGTTTCCTCTCTGCAGACTGTTACCTGTTTGACAAACACCTGCACATGAATAAAAACCTTCATTCTGTATTAATACTGTGTACTGTGTCCTGCTCAGAGACACATTTCTACTGGCAGAATGTCTTTGTATTATTTATTTATTATATGCATCTGTATTTACTGATATTCTGATTATGAATTCATTATCTAATAACCCAGAATGTGATTTTGATTTTTTAACACTGGAAATAATTTATTAGGCTAAATGTTTCAGAGAAAATGGAAATGATGTAACTACATCACACTCAGAGCTTTGCAGCCTCACATGTGACTGAATGGAAATGAGGATTGATGTATAATATCAATATGTTTAAAAAGTCAGACTCTTTCTAACATTAATTTGATCTATAATAACAGTCAATAGGTGAAATAATGGATCATGAAAAGAAAAACAACAAACACAGATATTTAACTATTTAACGAGATGATGAATCAAAGAAAATATAATAACCCAGAGTCATACGCCTGAGTTTAATCTGATCTCTGTCTCCACTGCAGGATCAGATTAGTCCAATCAGCTACATCATCCAATCAATAACTAATATCCAATAAGAGTATCCTGGCACATGGCTCCTCAGAGATGGCTCCTTGCTCGTTTATCCTCGATCCTTCAGAGCAGAAATAAGAGGGCTGAGACGACCTTCAAGATGGAAATATCAAAAAAGAGACTTGAGATGTACCTCAGGGCTGTGTCTGTAATCACTTGTTAACTGGTTCACTACTCCTTATATAATAGACACCCAATAACTTTTTACATAGTGAGCAGCAAATGAGATCTCAGACACTCACTAATCATCATTTGTGTCATCACTGTAACCTGTACAGTCACACAGTAGTCATTTTCACATGTATATATATATATATGAGGCATTGCATACCACATGTACACTACTGCTTTCATTCTAGTGTATACATTTCACACTCTCAAGAAGAAAATAGTAAATGTATCACACCATCCAGGCCTAGTAAATGTGAGGCATGCAGGAGTTGAAGGGGACGGGCTGGTGGGAGGACATGAGGCTGAGATACTGCCTGAGGTTAAAGAGACAGGTGCATCAAAACAACGGGAAGTGTTGGTTAATGTAGTTTGGCCAGCTGATAACACGTTCATGAGTCGGAGCTGCAGCAGTGACTGTGACACACAGCTCACACGGCTTATTTAATTAGTGTGAAAATGAGTTACTCCTTCTCAGGGTCATAACTCAGTCAAATCCAAAACACACAGACATGATAAACATATTTTTAGATTCAGCATGACTTACACTAACCAACATTATTATCTCCAGTGTTCATCACTAATAAATGTCTATAAATCCACTTAGAAATAATTTCAATTATTACTCCAAAACCTGAGAATCTTCATATTTTAAAGGTTTTCTTCAGTATCTAAGTCATCTGGTGATAGTTATCTGTACATCCATGAATACATCACAGACAGGAAGTGACTTTTTTATACCAAATTGACAAAAAAATTTACATAAATGTAGGCAAAAATAACCAGGACTCAAATCATTTCTGTGACAGAGTGCAGTTGTCTCAATTTTGTCTGAGGGTTTAAAGCACTGGTGTGAATCAACCAATCATCTAACATGTTTTATAATGACACACATGATATCAATGTGCACCTCATCCATTCATAATTTGAAGCACTAATACGTTTAAAGCCGTGTGTGTGAGTTCTTCTGCATTTCTGACGCTCTAGTTTGACCATAACTGCGAGTTGAAGGTGCGTGTGAGTTTCTGTGTCTCCATGGAGCTCACCCAAACAGATAGTGTGTGTGTGTGTGTGTGTGTGTGTGTGTGTGTGTGTGTGTGGGTGTGTGTGTGTGTGTGTGTGTGTGCTCCCCTGTGTGTTGTGCATCTTGGGAGTAAGGTGCTAACAGTGATAAGTTACAGCAGCAGCTTCAGGTGCTGAAGTCAATAAAAGCTCATTAACTCAACAAGAGGGTCAGTGGCTCCGTCCACCATAATATACCTCCCACTTTGTCTTCTTCACAGGGGACTGAAGTGAGTGTGTGAGGGTGTGTGTGTGTGTGTGCAGGAGTTTTTTTGTGGGTTTTTTTCATGTATGCATGCATGTGTGAGCAGTTGGATCAGCTGCTCCGCATGCTTCATTTCCTCTGACTTTAAAGAGGGGGGGGGGTGGAGGTGGGATAGTGGAGGGAAATAAATGAAACAGAACAACAACAGTGATGCGATCAATAAAAACAGTGATTACGACAGAATTTATCATAATATTTTAAACAGACTGCCGACCATTTCCCAAAACACATCCCAAAGTATTTAGATTGATTTCCCAACGGTTTCAGCTCATTTCAAACCAGCCTGGGAGTGAACCCTGCCTGCAGAGACTCCAAAATAGTTTAAGGTAAGTAATAGATAGATTTTATTTTGAACGGTCATCTCAGGAAAAGCACAGATGCAATTAATCACATTAAAAAGCTCCAAACTGAAATCACTTGCTCATTCACTACTCCCTATATAATACACACTAAATAGTTCACTTAATAGTGAGCAGCAGATCAAGAGTTCACACACTAATTTATCTTTGTTATTTTGTGTCGTCGCCACCAGCTGTAGAGTCACGTCACGGTAGTTTTCATGTCTTTAAAATGTGAAGCATTGCATTGTAGGACTGTTAGTGGAAAGTAGCGTTTACATGCCATGGACGCTACTGTTTTCATTCCATGGTGGAATATCTCCACTATCTATAAGGTGGAGATATGTACAGCATTCAGACACTCCAATCAAATGGTGGAGGGTAAATGTAGAGCACTGTATAGTAAATAGGGAATGATTTCAGACACAGTCTATATCTTACTGGAAGTGAGGCATTGGTAATGTTATTAGCTGTGTATTCACCACAAGTCAAAATATCTGCTGTAAAAAGTTTCAGTACATCTAGTATTCATCAAAAATTAAGCAATCCAGGTTTGATTAAAGCAACATTGACTTTTTTTTTTTGGTCACTTGGGGGCAGCAGAACAAGCTATAACAACAAATTTGGCATTTTATCCCCTATTATAAAGTTTCTAGGGCTAATGTGTTTACTAAATGGTTTGTTAGAGCCGAGGAGAGTCTTCAGGGTCTGGTAGTAATTATATGTGATTTTGTTGCCACGTTTTTTTGAGGTACTTTTCCCCCCAAGGCTACAGATTTTTTTACTGTACTTTTTAATTTCATGATGAAAACTTTTCATAGGTTGTATTTACTGGTCTAAGCAGTTCGTTGCCGTAATGCACTGTGTTCTGCTGACTCGTATTTGGTCTGGAGAGGTTGTAACTTGTGTCTAATCTAGCTGTGAGCCTCAGGGAGAACTCCATTAATTCATCTGAGATCCCCCTCTGTCTCTTTCCTTTGCCTCTGCTGCTGTATCTCTTTCACTCTGTGGTTTTCTATGACTCTCTGCCTCTTGCTGCTCTTGTTTTGTCATCTCTCTCATCCTCACATTTCTTCTCATCTTTGTCCTTGTGTCTGTACTGTAATTCCCTCTGACCTCACCTTTCTCTCTCTCTCTCTTGCTGCATTTACACACCCATCTCTCAACCGCTGTTATATTGCTTTACATAACGGCGGCTAACTAAACTGTTTTTTACATATCAATCTTTCATTACAGCTCCATTGTGAGCTCTCCATAACAAGCTTTTAGGCTGAATAATGCACCAACTGGTGTCCAGTGGCCCCTGCTGCAGGACTATGAATATCAGTAATGTGTGTGTGTGTCAGATTCACGTTGTCGTAGATCAGATTCTTTTCCGTGACAGAGTGGGTAGTCATTCCATTGATCTATCTGCTGCTGACATTGCGCTTGACAGCTCTGTGCCCCTGGAGGGAAGTTTCAGGGTTAAGTGCCTTGCCCATGGGCATGCCAGCAGGTCGTATGGGCAAGGGAGGGAACGGCATCCACTTTGTATAGGACTGGCATTAATGTGGAGGTTAATTTCTGCACACACCCATCTAAGCACACGAGAGGATTGGCTGCCACTCTGATCTGTCTGTTTCTCAGTTATTTACTTCCCCACAACGATCAGTTACAGCTGGATTGTTGGATCACCTGACTGGAATGACATCACTGGACATGTTCACAGTTACTGAAGAGAATGAATTAAATAGTGACAACAATTGATCGCATGTGGCACTATAATCCCTAAACACTGATGGTCAGGTATAAAATTGCGACTACAGGTTTTTTTGTCCTCATCGTCAGTGGACTCTCCTTCTTGCAACCAGAAACTAGCATCGTGATCTATATTCTATTAAATTAGGGATAGGCATCTGTTGCCTCAAACATGTTAATTATTGTAAATCAATAGTCTGTGTCACATGGGTAAATGTCCAAAAGGTGGATGGTGGCTGTAATGAATCTGTGGAGAGTTACTAAGGTCATACTTACAAGCAGGGGGCGGTGGCAGGTCTGGGTATATTTAGTTAATGTTTAAATGACGTGACTCACTTCTTTAAAAAAAGTATTGCTATTGAGTGACTAACAGATCAGCTGGGCCACAGAGTCATAGGTAGGTGATCTCACAATGACCTGGCACAAGTGTATGAAACACAGGGAGTCTCAAGCTCCTTTAATTAATACCTTAGGGTATTTCCCAGAATCTAAAATTGGGCTATTATTGTCTCATAAAGTCGATTGGTTGTCTTATTTACGCATCAAGCAGACTCAGGGCAACATTCCCAATCATCTTTTTTACTTTACTATTTTATTCTCTTATTTACACAGAACTCCTGCTAGGCTAGCATCTACTACAAATACTGTGATACTTTCATTGGACAGCTGTTTTAGCCTGTGTGTATCTATAATATGTATATATATCTTCATATATATATCTCCATATATATTTGCTAACTTTGTCTGCCGATGGGTCTGGGCAGGTAGTGTATAATGAATTATTTGAGAGGTGAGTGAGAACCAAAATAGTGAAGTTGTGGCCTGTAAAACCAAAACAATGAATAGAAGCTACAATGTTCAGTAAAACCTTTTACATTACACAGTCATCTTTTTCTTTTGTGGGATTTAGGATATTTAATTGCACCATGTTGTTGAGGAGCTGATATTGGCTTCAAGTGTTCTGTTGACTCCTCCAGTTGTCATAGAGTATGCATACTGTTTTACTGTATTTTGTCTGTACAGTATACTGGAGTGGCACATAAGTTAGATTTGCTCTCTACACTTTGCTGGTGAGATCAAGTTTCACTTCATCTATTTGATAATATCAGTAAAATACTTTCTTTGTTCCCATTAGCTGGTCCTCCAGGTCTGACACCATAGTACTCAGTATGGTGGGCTAGCTACTTCAGGTTGAGAGTGAGCTGTTGCCTCAGTCCAGTTCATGTACCTTGAGGTCCTGCTCATGAAGATGAATTGGACCATGAGATTGACAGGCAGATTGGTGTAAACTGTGACCTTGGTATTGTACTGTACAGTCAATTGTGGTGGAGTTGATCATGAGCCTTGGGTTGTGACCAAAAGAATGAGTTCACTGATGCACACAGCATCAAAACAAAACAAGTTTCCTCAACCTTTGGGACGAGCTGAGGAGCTTGAATGTCTGAAGTGGACCTCAGAGTAGAACAACTGCTCTTTCATGTCGATGTGGTCCAGACATGTGATTAGGATGCCACCTGGATGCATCCCTGGGGAGGTAGTCCAGGCATGTCCGACTGGAAGGAGACCCTGGGACAGACTCACAATGCTCTTGAGAGATTACACATTTCATCTGGCCTGGGAATGCTTTCGTATCCCCCAGGAGGACCTGGACCACATGGCTGGGGAGAGGACCATCTGGGCTTCCTCACGTCAGCCCACTAACACCGACTTTGACTGGAACTTATAGTCGTCAATTCAGGTTTTACAGCATAGCTTTTGAGTTTATGCACATAGCCAGTGTAGCAGTGCTTTAGGACATGACATCGCTCACATTCGACACTTGTCTGAAACATAACTTTACATAGAGGTTACAGTGAGTATGAAGATACCACATGGATGCTGCAAGAACTGTGATTGGTTGGATTGGTTGGCTTGATCTGCTTGTTTTCTCTTCTATAATGTTCTTGGTGCTGGTGGAGACTGTTGATAGTGAAGACAATATGAAGTTCTTCTGCTCACTTTGGTCGGGTCAACAGGGCAGTAGACGCTCTGTCACATGTGCTGCTTTTAAGACGTTATACAAGTTACAGACTGCAACAATATTTGTTTTGAAAATGAATCAGTTACCAAGGGGATCATCTTACTCTCTGCTAATGTCAAAAGCCAGTTAGTGTAGCTGTCATAAACGTAAACGTAATCTGCTCTCTGTGTCAACAGATGAGGTTTCCATTCTGCACAGTGTAGTCTGGAGCATTATTTGTGCCATTTCAGTGCTCTCTGACTGGCTGTTACGTAATGTTGTGTATTCCTACACACAAACTCATAATGCTGCATGGGCACTTATGAATAAAGCAGGCACTGTAACTGTGCATAATTTTGACAGAAACTGTGATAATTATTTTTGGAGCGAGGCTAAATTTGCATAAGCTTTGAGTAGAATCAGAAATGACCGCAGCCAGAAGATTATAAACAAGGTAATTATCTCCGGGTTTTTTGGCGTGAAGGAGTAAAAACAAAAATCCTACTAAAGTGAAGTGATTCTGCTTACAGACACTTTGTGTTTGTCTTCTTGTGCCTAATGAACTTCCCAGAGGTGAAGTCAGTCAGCTCACATTTTTTAAATTGTAGATTGCAACTAATGTTTTTGTTAGTTTCTCTCTTTTTTAATGTTACTATCAGAGTTTACTGCTCAGCAGGTTGCAGTTTAACACCCACAGAGCCGGCAGTCATCAGACAAGACAACCAAAGACAACTGGAATGAGTTGGAGAGAAAGTTCACTTAAGTAGTTTTTAATTACTGATGGTCAAAAACTGACAAAAGGTGGTGTATATCAAGTGAGGGTCATGAGGTGCATGCAGTCCAAAGGTGAGGACTGCAATGCATCAGTGATGGTTTTATCTTTATCAATCCAAAAATGTTTTACTTGTAAGCTCAAAATATCATCTATATTCCATGATGAGATGTACCTTTTCCAAGAAACAGCCTTTTATTTTGATTTTGGAGGAACACTTTTCCTCATGGCTCCCCGTGGTCTCCTGTGACCGGGTGCGTTTGTTTTATTGTCAGACCCCGTCCTGACATGCACAGGGCTGATGGGAGCAAGTCTGTTGAATAAAACACCGGTACCGATGTTAAAAGCTTCCTGCCAAAATGATTAGATCCTCCACCTCCTGAGATGCAACAGTCACTGAGGTGTGTGTATGTATATATGTGTGTGTGTGTGTGTGTGTGTGTGTGTGTGTGTGTGTATGTGTGTGTGTGCGTGTGTGTGTGTGTGTGTATGGAAAGTTTTTAAACGCCTGGAGGATCCCCAACCACTTTTCACTAACACACACACACACACGCATGCCTCTTTTGAAAGGTGAACAGACATTCCTCAACAAACGCCATTTGTTCAAAGGTCTTTTTAATCAGCCCAGCGTTGCTCTGAGGGGACTGAAACTCAGGCAATTTGTGTGTACGTGTGTGTGTGTGTTGTCAGGAGGAAGCCCGTCACTTACTGGGGTGTGTGTGTGTGTGTGTGTGTGTGTGTGTGTGTGTGAGAGAGAGCGACCAGCAGGGAAATCACCAAGAACAATCATGGCAACACATCGCTGCCTTCTTTGTTTTACAGGAGAGATTGACAGATATTTACCACAGCAGAACGACTTTGTTTCCATATCTCTTTCTCTTTCCTTTCATTACTTCTTTTTCTACTATGCCTTATACTCTTCTGGCACTTTTACCCCTTCCTTCCTGCGCAGCATTACTAACTACACTGCACATAAAAAAACATACACCTGAGTCAAGTGCTGCATTTTACCCACCGCACACTCCCTCAACCGTCTAACATTTCTTCCTCTTCTCTCTCTGTCTCAAGGTGTCCTCTTTACCACCAAATCTACCCTTCTCTCAACCTTTTTTTCCCTTTCTTCCTCACTCCATCGTCCCAGCTTTCCCCAGAGCTCCCTCTAACTTTCCTCCCATTTTTCTTTGTCCTCTCTTAAAACTCTTTCCAGCTACCCCTCTTTCACTCTCTCTTTCTGTTTCTCAGATAAGTGCATCAGTCGCTCCCACTCAGAGGATTGTAGCCGTTAGATCGTCTAGTGTGAGAGAGTTAGGTTGTACACATCAGAGTCGGTCTCACGAGGAATTGACTGTACACATGTGCTGCAGTAGTTCAAACTGAGGCTTATACATATCCAAAGACATAACTTAGAATATTTCCAAAAAATGTGAAAAGCCTGATGTGTTTCTGTCCGATGTTATCAGGCTACGATACGTTCAACTCAGCCTGCTGAGACGATGCAGATGGAGCAGTACTGGGGATTTATTGGAGGGTAAACTCACCTAAACTCAATTTTTTACTCCCGAGTTTCATTTGTATTTCAAGTTGAGCAAAAGCATTAGGAATACTGTAAATTTATTGTTGCTCGGCAGCAGTGACAGCATGTTTTATTGACTTGTCAGTCATTTAGTCCAAAATGAAAGCCAGACCACAACTACATTAAAAGTAATCTATAAAAACAAAAGTTATGACTGAAAATGTGTTACAGAATTTTGGCACCAAATAAAACCTAAATAATAACGTGAAAGACACAATGGACACATGAACTGTCCTAATGATAATGATAAGTCTTATTTAACCACGTGGGTGCATCTGCAGAGTCACACATTGTGTCCTCCTAATTAGTAAAACAGTATCCTTTGCAGCCCAATAAACTCCTTTTCCATGTTCAGAATTAATTAAGCGACTTGACCTGTTGCACCCATATAAATGGTAACATGTAGCACTCCAGTAATGTTATGTCTCTACCAGAAAATTAGCTAACGTTATCAATTCTTGGAAGGAAAAAAAATCTGGACTGCTATAGGGGACCAATCCAAGTACCCTTAAAATTATACTGATACCAATTGAGTGCTTCCACATTGTTGTGCATTATCTTTTATCTGGTGTAACAGGCGTGTAGTTAAGCCACACTTTAGCGTGTATATTTGGCATCTTGGCTGCTGAACTGCTAAGCGCACTAACTCAAATTCACTGCGACTTCACCACTACAGACAGGTTTTAGCTGCTGTGGCAGTGGGCCAATCACATCCCATTAAATCAAAGAATGCTTGCGTTGATTGGCTGTGAGCAAGTCCATATAAATAGTCATAATTTCTAGCTCTGGGTGCAAAAAGGATAAACTTTAGGTATTGTTTGATGGGAGATGTTTTGATACTACTTGGTATCGATTTATTCAGTCGACACTTTAAAGGTATGGAGTTCCAATACCCAGCCCAAGACTGCTATCTCTCCCACATTGACCGTTAGACTCACACAATTGATACTTTTCACATGTTCTAATGCCAAATGTTACACAGAAAATCCATCTGTTAACATGGTGGCACTAAAGGATGACACTGACAGCGCACGGACCATCAGGGAGAAACATACTCAAATCTATATTGTAATGTATTCATGCATGCTGCTCACAGTCATCTCAGTCAGCAGCTCTTCTGGAAGCAGCATCTGAGAGGAGATGGAGGAGTGAGGGTGAGTCAGTATGGTCAACAAGAACACTTGCTCTGGAACTTTTGTTGATTCACAACTATCTACTGTTCTTGATACATTTTTGGTATTCATAGCATATTCAATCTAACTCATCTAGACTAGTGCAGGTGGCTGTTTCTCAACTCAATCCAAATGGTTAGGTGGGAGAGAGTGGTAAATTATACAGTCGGACTGTTCCAGATTTGTCCCTGCTGTTTTCATTCTTCGTATTGTATATATTGTATTCTTTCAGACCTGGGAAACTAAAGTGGGTAGTGTTGGATGATAGGAGCGACTTGGTGAGGGGCATAGATCTGTCTAGAAGAAATATATGTGTAATATCTGGAGTGTGTATGAAAAATGCTACCCAATAAACACAAATTAGCAAAGAGGAACATCTTATGAAAAAGGTATTGGTTCATAAGACCAGAGAGAGGAATTATGACCCCCCCCCCCCACACACACACACACACACACACCACCACCCTTCCACCTCACAGGAACAAATCTCACACCAAGCTGAAGTCAAAAGCTGGCAGCCCTGAAGATTTGTGGACAAAATTCAACCAAAATTCATCAAGGAGCAGCAACTAAATAGTTGCGACAACCATTAAAACTGCTAATGACCCCAATGATGTTACTTTCAGTCATCTATCTTTGTGTTTATTAAGCTATCAACAGGAATAAGTGGAGGATTCATTTTGCCTGTCACTCATCTGAACGTTCCTCTAGATGTCCATTAAGGAACTATAACTTCTATAATGTTATGTGATGTTTTGGCAGCTTGTCTGAAGCTAAACTCAACAGTAGTTTAGTCAACAGGTGACTGATAAACCACTCTACTCTGCAGTGGAGAGCACAAGATATGAAAATTAAAATGTACCACAAATGTACCAGTCAAATCAAAATCAGGTGCCAAAGTTCAGACTGAACCTAGGTTGCTTATTTGCTTTATAAAGTTAGCATAGTTTTTAATTGAGTTACATGTTGGGTGTAAAAATGTATCCAGGGAGTGAAATACACCTCATGTCCGCAGGCTGTACTGGAGCTGTAGATTCAATCAGCCTAACGTACAACTGTCTTCAATCATTTAAACACATATTTATCACTTATCTTTTTCCACTAATCAACTTGTAGGTTGGTTATCTGCCAAAAATGGCTGATTGAGACAGCCAACATGCCAAAATCCACCGGCTGGTGTTCATTTCAGGCTCCCTCTGATCTGTCCAACTTTGTTAGCAGAGGTGCCGGCCTGTCTGGGCTTCAACCCACCTTAATCACACTCTCGATGTTTGTTTGTCAGTGGGCAATATAGGTTTGGCAGTCAGTCAGAGTAATTGGCTATGCACCAGCAACTTAAAGCCAAGACAGAGCCTCATTACGCAGCTATTCCTCAGTAAATCCTACACCAAATTGGGATTTCATCCAGTGATAGTTTGATACGCAGTACTGGATTTTGTTGTTCGGAATGAATAAGTAAATAAATGCAAAAATTTGCATGCGCATGAATTAAAGAATAGATAAAACAATAAACAAGTACATGAATTGGTAAAGACATAACTGAATACATCAACAGTTTTTTGAATGAGCAAAGGAAAAGGAAAAAAAACCCAGCAGAGTTGTACTCAAGGCTCTCACTCCAGCAGTTAACTCACACTTATTGATCCGTATGCCACAGACATATAGTGTATCTGCCGGTGGAGACACAGTACACCCATCAGCAACATACAGTCACCTGAGTGATCTTTATCGGTTCACTCTGTTGAATGGTAGACTAATGTTGTCTGGAACAGACGGGAACGGATACGACCTCAGTGCAGCAGATGTGCCTGGTGAACTGAGAGGGAGCGCCGAGTAAAAAGCAGAGAGGGGATGGAAGACGTTGCAGGTCTAATGCAGCACAGTGAGTGCAGTGTTAATGGCAGAGAGACCCGGAACGCTGCATTTGTAAATAAAGCAATTTCATCTTCTCTGTGTGAAAGGGACCAGAAACCCTTGTCAGTGACGTCATCAAGAGACACTTTGTGAAGCTGCTTCATTTAAATTTAATGACTTCCTGCTCATTCTCTGTATGAATAAATTCTTTGAACATAGCGAATTAGTAGATAGATAGATAGATAGATAGATAGATAGATAGATAGATAGATAGTCTTCGAGGCATTACAGGAAAGTAATCACATCAGACATCAGAGGAATATCAACTTATCTAATTGGACGTTACCAGGAAGCTTGTAGCCAGTGAATAAATCAGTGATAGTGAAGCATAAATGACGAATGATATCAGTAAGCTAATGCAACCGTAGCTTCAATGCTCTGCTGAATTTATGGTATGCCTCATAATTGCAAAAACACATTTCAGCTGTCAGATGTTTATATTTCCAATATCTGGATCAACCGACCTGTTTTTGGCCCCATCCAAATGAGCAAGAGGGCTGTTTTATTAACACAGAGCTGATGTCGGTCTAAATGCCGTTCAAGCCTGGATCGAAGCTGTTAATTGAGGGTAGTTGACAGTAGAAGAATGGTGTCCTTGGTCAGAAGCGACAACTAAATGAAAGCGAGTTAAGAGACGTGTTGCACATGTTACAGCAGATCAGAGTGAGACGAGCGCCGTTGGTCTGTTTACCTGGTCTCCTGTGATAACTGTGAATAACACCTACTTTACACAACTAGTGCCAAATACCTGGAAAAGCAGTGCTTCAAGTTGTGGCCCAGAGAGCAGCACAGTGGAGAGGAAAGAGTTGTGACAAGCCACGAAGCAATGAAGATATCAGCCCCTCTCCATCATGGAAAATATTGACTGACAGCAGCAGAACATCAATTAAGTGAAGTAGAAGCTTAGACTGGGAGTGTAGAGAAGCAGTGAGCCACCCTCATTTACTCCACAGAGTGAACAGCAGCAAGCACCTGCTGTGTGTGCCTGCATATGTGACGAGACTAAAGGTACGATGGTGTTGATATTGGTGGTTCAGGGATTCCACTTGTTGGCTGCATGCTACTGGGAGTCAGTGAGAGTGCTGTAATTGTAACGCACCTGTTTGCAAAAGCACGTTCAGCGAGCAGGAGATGGTTAAACTAGAGTATGTCTGAGTGTATACCTGGTGTAGAGTGGAATTGATTTTTCTGAGGAAATGTTGCTGTGGAGCACAAAGGAACAACTACAACAGCATACAAAGTGGAAGCGGATGTTCTGCTGACCTAGCGTATTGAATGTAACCATGCATGCCGTAACCATAGCAACATTCATTTTAGAATGAAGACAGCAAATGCCTCACTGTAATATACCTCGCCCTAACTTTCTTTGGGCGTTTCAGTTGACGTACTCTCCACATATTCAGCGAGTGGAAAATGGCTTTGATCGTTGAGCTTTTGTCATATCATATTATAACATCATATTAAGAGTGTTGAGCTACTGATCCGGAGCTCCTCTGGTACATACTGCACAGATCATCTGAATCAGCACTTCATGTTCGCCCTGATAGTAGAGTTGTCACTCTGGCTCATTAGCATGTGTAAAGGATTTAAAGTGTCCCATGAGGAGAATGAGGAGAAACCAGCCATATTTCACTGCAGGGTGAATGAAGCCTGTGTGTTCTGGCTGCTCCGAGGATAAACTCCAGCTGCGACCTCAGATGTGTGGTATATCTATGAATATTCATGCACCTGCAGTCACGCAGCGCCAGCCAGCAGGGGCCAAAACTTGTCTCCTAGTACTTCCTTGTTCCGTCCTTTACCTTCAAACAGAGCTCCAAGTTCATCCAGAGGTGGCGACAAGGATGAAGAACATCTGGTTACTGAGCGAAGAGGGGAGAGGATTGACTTCAGTGATGAAAGACAAACTTTTTTTTCCTTTTCAAATACTTTTTATTTCAGAGCACCTGCACTGCACTGCAGCGAGAGATGTAAATACAGCCTCAAGCTCCAATTTGACCAATTTATATCAAACCAGAGGAACACACAAACACACACGCATACACGCACACATATATGCTCAGACCTCCCTGCTATTAAAGCCAATTTAATCACTGATCACAAGCCTTATCAGACTTAAAAGTGTGTAAACTCTGAGACTCATTTCATTTCATCTCTGCTTTAGAAGGAAAGTCGTGCTCATCTGCCTTGTTGGTATTAAACAACTCGCTCCTGCCAACTATCTAATGCACCAGACGTATTAAGATCAGAGCTGGATCTGTCTGCCAGAGCAGTAACTTGCACAGAGTTATGCTGACGGCTTGTTGGTATAAATACAACATTTGGCCCAGTTGTGAGAAAGAAATTCTTCCTGCTGTTTGCGGTACTAATAATATTTCTGGTGGAGAGAGAGAGGAAAAGTGGGATAAAGGGAAGATTTTCAGCAATCGTAAGCGATATTTGATTTGATTTTTATAAGTAGCTCTAGTAAATACACACTTGGCTCGACTGCTTCAGTGTTGATGGTGTCTGCTGTTAACAAGCAGCGAGTTCATCACAGTTTCTCCCCATTTATTATTATTACAGTGTTAATCACTCATTTAAAAATCGCTCTGTGGGTAGTCTGCAGCACAGCAATTGATTTTTTTTTGAAGGTGTGAGGTTGTTTTCAGCATCTTGTGACTGTGCCGAGTTTCCACTCACAGCTTATTGGGCGATGTGAAAACATGGATACACAGTGATACATATGTGTGTGTGTGTGTGTGTGTGTTGACCGACTGGCTGTGATGAAACCACATTGCAAAGAGTTCAATCGACCGCCTGCACTGACAGCACTGCCTGTCACAGAATCATACATGTTGCCAGCTTTCGTTTCGATTGTCTGTGTGTGTGTATGTGTGTGTGTGCATAGTTGTAGGTCCAATTACCCTTAAGCCAGCATGTGTGTAAAAGTGTATCTATTGATTTATGTCCATAGCACACAAGCAAGAAAACTTTATACATCATTCTTTGAAAGAAGTTCCAAAGTGCTTTACAGGAAGATGAAAAGGAGAAAGATGAAGATAAAAGAGATGTATAGAAAACAGACAGAATGAAAGGAACAATAAGGGTAAAGAAAAGTTATTAAGTAAAAAATAAGCCAATGAAAATAAAAAAAGGCTTTTAGATGGATTTTTTTAAGGTGTGGGCAAATTTCTGCTTAAAAGAGCTTCTGTTCTTCCCAGAGGTCAGAGAGCACAGCAACTCTGAGTATAGAGGGGTTTGACCATGTAATGCCTTGTACTGTATATCAAGAATAACATTATGAAATCAGTCCTATAGTATAAGTAACACAGAGACAATGGAGAGAAGATAAAACTGGAATTTAATCAAGGTTTTCTGGGCAGCCGTTGAGGCGTAATGCAATAAATGCATTTATGATTCTACATCAAATTTGCATACCGATGCGTTTAAATATTCACAAGTGTTTACATCGCTTCTATGGGTTTGATAAACAGAAAGCTATTGCACGGAAGGAAAAATGCAAGAAGTTGTCTCCTTCCATCAGTGACCCTGAAGCACTTTAACAAGTACATAAGTTCCTTCTTTTGTTTTGTTTTTCAGCTCTGAGCAGTTAAACCACAAATGCATCATGTGAACAAGCCCACAGCAAGAACCAATGAAACAGGTTGACAGAGAGAGGAACTTATGTAAAAATGAATAACTATCAGCTTTAAATGTATTTATGTATCTAAGTAACATCACTCATATTGACAAATGACTTATTTGAAAGCATTAAACTGTTAATGTGTTCAAGTATAAGCAGCATTGTAATGAGTTTTCTTTTTTTTTCTTTTAGGATTTATTAGATAGCGAGAAGGATGACAGGAAATGAGGAGAGAGAATAATATGCAGTAAAGTTCGACTTAACCTCTAGGCCACCAGGCAGCACATACGCATTGTAATGTTGATCCATGAGGTGAAACTATTTCACAAATACTTGGGCAGTTGTAAAGCAATAAATGTTAAAATCTTAAGGTCTTACAAGTTAGATCTGAAGGTGCAAAGTAACTAGAAACAAACTATAAAGTAAAAGTAATGGAAAAACTGCAAACATCTGGTTTCTTGAAATAAACTCATCTCTTTATCATTATCATTATACTGTAGCACTAGTGCTGTTGCTCTGTGATTGGATCAATAGTAGGGTTGGGTAGCAGTACTCTCTACCTTTTAAGGTATCAACCTAAATAAATCGATATCAAGTAGTATGGAAACATCTCCTGTCAAACGATACCTGCAATCCATCCTTTTCACACCCAGACCTAGAAAATATGACTATTTGTATTGACTTGCTTACAGCCAATCGATGCAAGCTTTCTTCGATTTAATGCGACGTGTGATTGGCCCACTGCCACAGCAGCTACAACCCGTCTGTGGTGGTGAAGTCACAATTGAATGTTAATGATGTGTATGGAATGAAGTAGTCAGTTGGTATCAGTATCAGTAAAAGAGAAGTTGGATTGGTACTGGCCGGTACACTGCCTTAATTAATAGTGTAATGTGAATAAAACTTTGGTTCATAGATATAATCAAAGTAACCTTGTGTTTAAACGTACTGGTCCCTTATCTCAAGTCACAGTCCCATAATTGAGCCGGTCTATCTTTGAAATAGCTAACAATACTCTGAGGGTGGTTTAACATTACACTGGACATCAGGGTTTTGGTCACCTGGAAAGAAGGTTTAGGAGGTAGCTGGTGAGAGCATAGCTGTCACGCTTTGTAAAATAATTGGGAAACCCCAGAAGAAGCTGAGTCACTTTAGGATGAGAGCTAAAGCCCAGAGCATCCCGAGAGACAGCTCCCAGCCTTTATCTCCTCAATTTGAGACTGAACTCTGGTAGACATTGCAAGATGTCTTTCGTGACCATACTTCTTCTTTTTTTGAGCTAAGCCTCAAATCTTTTTATTCCACAGTTTATTATTTTATTTCTGTATGTATTTCATTCCCCTAGTTGATATATTAGTTACATGTGTTATGCTGCTTTCATGCTTTGGTGGGCTAAAAGGGGGAAATCAAATTCTGTTCTGTATGTTGAAGTTGAAGAATTTGTGAAGACACAGCAGAAATACCAAAATGGGATGAAGGCAAAATATTTTAAAAAGAAGATCTTTCTGATTAAATCCTCAACCATGACTACTTTCATAATACATTCATTTATACATTACTTTTCTTAAAGTTGTTACAGAACCCTTCAGAAATCCTTCCTGAATCAAACTATCATGTACAACAGAATAAGAACAAAGATCAGTAGTCTGCAGAGGGAAACTTAAAGGATTCATACGTCTCATTTACAGTAGATATTGGCCTTGTTGAGGTCGGTGTGGCTTGTTTGGGGGTCGGCACAGTTTATACATTAATAACTTTTTAACTCTGCTGAACATTCCTGCATGGATAAAGCATGAGCCTTAATTTAAACAGTTGTCATCTGAGGAGGAGGAAAGGGGTCCTGTGTGGGAGGAACTTCAGCGCTGCAGAATGAGGCTTCAAACGACTGGAAAATTAAGTTTACGAGGAATCCTCCCCCTCTCTCTGTATCTCTCTCACTATCTTTTCATGTTAACAAGTGTTTTGAACTTTCCCAAACAAGCTCTGCACACTTTTATCCCTTTTTCACATTTTACACACTCCTCCAAGCCTTTTACTAATGATGGACCTGCTGATTGGACGCCTTTCTTTCCTTCCTTACGTCCTTTCTTTCTTTTCCTTTTCCTTCCTTTCATCTTTTTTCCCTTTCTTGCTTTCATTTCCATTCCATTCTACTCTCTTGTGGTAACAATTCCCCCCCAACAGAGACAACAGGCACTAGGCAACACACACACACACACACACACACACACACACACACACACACACACACACACACACACACACACACACACACAGAGGTGTTAATGGAAAGGTACTCTAGAGCAGGTTTCCCAGTCACAGTGAAGAGTCACCTGACCTGGACTGGTCTAATTATAAGGTGTTGTTGTTCACTTCTGGTCCCACACATACACACACATACACACACGTACACACACGTACACACACACACGTCAGATCATGGTGACTTCTGGGGACATTACAGAGACTTCCATTCATCTACCGGACACTCACCTGACTTGGACTGGTCTAATTATAAGGTGTTATTCACTTCTGGTGTCTCACACACAAATCAGATCATGGTCACTTCTGGGGACATTACATAGACTTACATTAACCTCCTGGAGATTTACACTAACAATAACCACTGACAGTCACAAATATCATTTTTTTTGGCCCTAAATCTGAAATTTGTCCCCAAAAGTAGCCTATGACAGACTACACACACACACACACACACACACACACACACACACACACACACACACACACACACACACACACGTATACACGTATTATTATGCATGCAGGAATATATTGTCAATTTGTTTATATGCATATACATACATACAATAATTTGCTCTCTTCTTTGAGTTTATAATGATTTACATAATACACACACACACACACACACACATGTGCCACACACTAGCCCACACACATATATACATAATGTAAACAGTCTCAATGGGATGTTGTTTCTCACGCTATGAGACCCATCACCCTGAGTGCCATCATTAGTCCTACATGTGTTTTCAAGTGGATGAGGTATGTCAGAGACCAAAGTTTCCATAGTGAAAGTTACCATAGCATCACATAAAAAACACTCACTGTGTGTGTGCGTGTGCGTGTGGATGTAGAGTAGGCGGTCGGGTCACAGGGAGCAGTGTGCATCACTCAGGGATGGATTGACACCTGAAGAAAAATAGCTGCAGGTCTAATCAATTTGAATGTGCTCCCCTGAGATACTGCCCTGTGTGTGCATGTGCACGTGTGTGTGTGTGTGCATGCATGTGTGTGTGTGTGTGTGTGTGTTTGTTTGTTTGTCAGGTGAGGTGAGCAGCAGGCATCAGCAGCATTTCAGTCCAGTCAGCAGTGATCTTGCCAGCCTCTGCACGACCAGACTCATGAATAGATCAGGACAGTGTGTGTGTGTGTGTGTGTGTGTGTGTGTGTGTGTGTGTGTGTGTGTGTGTGTGTGTGTGTGTGTGTGTGTGTGTGTGCGCGTGTGCGGTCCAGGTATTGCTAATGTTGTGGGGACGTAAATCTGTTTATACAGTCATGTTGTGGGAACTCGCCTTCCTTATTGGAACAAAAAGCGAATCCCCTTAACCTAAATCATTCATTTTAAGGGTGAAGACTCAGTTTAAAGTTAAAGTTAGTTTAGGGTTATATTAAGGTTAGTTAAATGGTTAGGGTTAGGTATGTGGTGGTTAAGGTTTAGATAGAACTGATTAAATAATGCTAGTCAGTGTAATGTCCTCTGAAGTGATGGAAACAGGACGCTGTGTGTGTGTGTGTGTGTGTGTGTGTGTGTGTGTGTGTGTGTGTGTGTGTGTGTGTGTGTATGTATGTATATGTGTATCTGGATGCCCATGTTGTCTGTGGGTCCATCTCATGTATTGGACCGTTCAGCAGAAACACGGCAGCAGCTCTCAGCCATCCTCTGAACACTGTGCTGTCAGCAGGGCATCACTGTATTCTTGCTGCTCCACTCAGCTGTTTCCTAGCCGCACACGCACAAATGTAAACAACACCTAAGCTGAAACAAGCTATAACACAAACATTAGTAGAGTTTGTAGAGCAGCAGAGGTTTATAGAAACAGTGTGACACCCTGACATATCTCACTTTTAGTCCTCTTAGCCCACGCACAGGGAACACCTCCTGTGCTACTGCTTGCCATCAGCACATTTTTCATTCATTCACTAGCTGGTTGAATCACTAGCTAACATGAACCATATTAGTGTGATAGTATTTTCCAAACTCCTGCTTTTGGGAAACCTACTTTTTAAAGATAATGAACACTATATCAGGCTTTTCTTGCAGGAGTTATATAATATTGCCCCCTTTGTCTTGTAAAAGTGAAATACTCCATTTGTGTTACATGTCTTGTCATGTTAAACGGTGCCAACTGACCATTTTTAGGGCTGATTAAGTCTGAAAGATACACTAAGGAGTACTAACAACCCATAATGCATTCCAAGTTAAAGCTGCAGTTGGTAACTTTGAGGAGAGAGAGGACTTAGCATCAAATTTGAAGAAGTACAACTGTCAGATCCCTCCCCCTCCCTCTCCGCTGCACTCCTGCCCTACCTCCAAAGTCCCTCCCCCAGAGGAGGCTGACGTGGTCTCGTCCATGTGCACACGATCGGTAATACATGAACTACCCTCCACACAGCTAGATATAAAACGCTTTACAGTGACTTTCACATGGCTATAGCTTACCTAGAAACTAGAGATATGAGCTTGACCAAGCTGAGGAAGAAGGGGGAGGGGTCTGTGAGGAGTAAGGGGGAAGGGCCTGTGTGCGTGAGCAGTGATTGACAGCTGTCAGACACTCCATCAGACACAATCCTGGCTCTGATTGGTTCTTCTTGTCCGCTCGCGGTGGATTCTGGCAATTTGCAGTAGGAGCAGTAGGCGGGGCTAAATGAGCCTGTTTTTTTTTTTACAGATTACTAGTTTCATGTAATGCTGTCTTTACATCGTAACAGTCTTAGCAAATATGACAAAGAGTTACTTTCATAAGACTTACCAACTGCAGCTTTAATATATCATGCTCACTCCTGGGTCCCCACTAACACATTACTTTCAAATGTGATTATGTATGTCTAATATAAATGCCATGCATATAGAAACGTAATATCCAGGAAACATCATTGTCCTACAGAGCCAATATGCTGTTTTGTATGCCATATTTAGTCCTGTAGGTAATTTGAAAACACCTGTTGTTGAGGTGCAGTCTTGTGTATTTGTGTCTTGTCAAGAAACAACAAATAGGTTCTGCTCTTCACTTTGATTTTACAGAATAATGATGTGTTTGCACATTGCTATTGTGGGACAGCTTCGGGGACTGCGGGCGAACCAGATGTCAAAAGGTCAACCTCTGAATTGTTTCATGGAGTTTGAAAATTTCCATAAAACTCAGGCCATGTAGATTGCTATTTTTATTTTACATTATTTTTTGAATCAGTAAATCCATTCCATGGTACTCTGTATGAGTTATGGATGAGGAGCTTTGAGTTTTGTATACATAAGCACTGGATGCAACAACTAAACTGTGTAAAGACAAAATGAGCCATGGAGGATTGTTTACAGGCTTCAGCGTTGCCTCAGGGGCTGATGGTGATGCCTGTTGTCTGATGGCTGTAATAGAGATGAGCAGTTTGTCTCATGAGTAACAGAGGTATGAAGAAGCCGGCATCTGTAGCAGCTCAGATTTTGTGTTTTAGTGTGTCACACATCATAGTCATTTTGTGAAATCAATTTGTCAGCTTCACACATTTCAGGAGAGAATTTTCAGGTTGACTGGTGGATTGTCTTGCTTAGTCTGGTGTGAAACACAGCATGCTGCTGCTCGTTTGATCATTTGATTTGTTTCAAATTAAACCAAATGTGCAATTTAGAGTAAGTCTCTTCAGGCAGAAAGCCTTGCTTTGATCAGGAACTTAATTCAATAGATATGCAAACAAAATTGACATTGACCTTCAAGCTTATCTGATCACTCTTAACAACAGAAAACAAGTTTTAATCAAAGCCATTATCATGAAGGTTTCTCATTCGATAGCTTTCTTAACCTTTTTGCCCTGGTCGTGGTGGTGTGTTAGTCTATCCACCTGTGCAAAAACTTGATAACTAGTGGTTTCTGTGAACTTGTCTGTGGATATTCATGGTTCTCAGAGGATAAGTACTAATTATTTTAATGATCTGTTAATCTTTCATTAAAGCACTGGTCAAAACTTCTACTTGTACACAAGAAATGTCAAAATCTTGCACCATTGTTGAATGGAAATTAACAAGCACATCTAATGTCTGTATTATAATGGATGTGGATGTTCATGGTTCCCAGAGAAGGACATCTTCTCATTGCAGTAACCCTCTTGAGCATAACTGTCTATTATAGACAAGGCAAGTTTATTTATATCGTTAATTTCAACAAGGCAATTCAAAGTGCAACACAAAATGTAAAAGAAACACATACAAATAAGGCAAAAAAGGTCAAAATTAAGAGAATAAGAGTTTTCTGGTAGTTTGTTCCAGATATTTGGTGCATAAAACCTCTCCATGTTTAGTTTTGCCTCTGGGGACAGAAACAGACCTGGTCCAGACGACCTGAGAGGTCTCGATGGTTCATAACGTAGCAGTAGATCAGAAACGTACTTTGGACCTAAACCATTCAGTGCTTTGTAAACCAACAGCATTATTTTAAAATGAAATCTTTGACAAACAGGAAGCCTGTGTAAAGATCTGAGAACTGGATATGATATGATCCACTTTATCGGTCTTTGGGTGTCACACCTGTCGTGTTTAGTTCGATTGAATCAAACTCTAGTGTGTTTCCTCCCTTGGTGTGGTTCATTTGGGCAGGTGTGAAAGCAGCAATTGCACTTGGGCGGACCAAACTTTGTGGTGGTCTCGGTCTGATTAGAAACAAACTTTTTGTGGTTTGTTTGTGGTATGAATGTGATCCGATCCAAATACTGGCAATGTTGTGCATTTTGGGCAAAACCAGCTCCCCTAGCCAACTACATTGTGCATTATGCAGGAGTATTGCTGAAATACATTGCCTTCTCCTCGTCAGCTGACTGAAGGCAGCCCGTCTTAGCATAACATGAAGCAACACATGTTTGTAAGACGTTACGTTGAAGTGCGTCCAAATGTGCCATTTTGTTCATATATTGGCAGCTTGGTGTATGACCCAAATGATGACCACAACTATACAGAGATGCTAATTCTGCTGGTCCATTTTGGAAAGCTATCCTGGAGTAAAAACAAACTCTCTTTTGCTGTCTGCCAGATTTCTGACCACTGAATGGAGTGACAGTTCCCACGTGGCTTTTGTTGATACATTTTGGTCCCCTTGAAATTTTGCCTGTGTGAAACCAAACCAGCCCAAAGGAAATATGCAACAAAGTAGAAACTCATCCACTGATTCAGACCAAAGCAAACAAACTATAGGTGTGAAAACACCCTCAGTGAAAACTCGAGCAGCAGCGTTCTGAATCACCTGCAGCTGTCCGATCACCTTTTTAGAGCGACCTGTAAAGGCAACATTACAGTAGTCGAAATCATAAGTCATAAGTCCTTTAATTCTTGACATATTCCTAAAGGAACACTTTCAACCTGGACCCTGTTTTCCTGTTTGTGATAAATGGGGACAGCAATTCTTGAAATTGGCCGGGTATTGAGTGAGATCGCTTCAACAGGCTGCAATGTAATCCTTTGGGGGCAATAGCGCCCTGTCAGTGTATGTCAAATAAAAGTGCTTTTCTCTGCCACTGACAGGCTCAGTTATTATTATACACTTCTGCCAACATTATTGATAGGACCATACAGAGAAATAAAACGTTTTTCTTTACCTTTCGATATGGTCTGTTTGTTATTTTGTCTGAACAAGTCCTGCTCAAAGGGAAGTCTCACACTTCAGGAAGCAAGTGCACGACTCTGGAGACAGTTCAGTTGCAAGATCAAAAAGTCTTTACTTAAGTAAAAAAAGTTCAGTACACAGAAAATCAGTCAGTAAGGCAAAGTCTAGAAAAAGGCAGAGGCAAAGATGAGGTCAAAAACAAGAGCTGAGATCTAGAAAACCAGGAACGATAAACAGTAGGAAAATGCTGGAACGCTTGACACTAGGGGGCAAAAAATCACAGAAGCGGGAAACAAATGAGAGCAAGACGTGGGGATCTAAAACGAGAGGAGAGGTCAGTAACACAAATATATATCGGGAAAATGTGTAACAAAGAAAAAAGAAAGGAAGAAAGTGTTATCTAAAAGATTTCCAAAGACATGGCTAAATATTTAAGGAGTCCAGGTTGAAATATACTGACATTTCACTTAAAGGTGATAGTAGACTGACTGTTATTTTCTTTATGTGGCTGTTTAGGTTTGAGTCCATGACTACACAAAGATTTCTGCCTTCGTTTGTGGCTTTTTAACTTAAAGATTGAATCTGGGCACTGACTTTTAATCACATTTTTTATCTAATTAAAATTTAATTAAAAAAGAAAATTCTACCACATTATTTTGTTACATGCACTTGCTGTGCATGGGGCTCATATGGTTAGGTACATTCACATGTCATCTGAATAATTATGGTAAAATATTCTAGTTTTTCATAATCTGAGTGGGAGCCTGTAGATGTTGAACAGAAGTGGCCCCAGAATGGAGCCTTGGGGAGCTCCATGTCATTTTTGTCTGCTCAGATGTGTAGTTACTTAAAGACATAATAGTCTCTGTCCTTTAAGTAGGATTCAAACCAGTTTAGACATTATAGATAGAGATAAACAGTATGTATTTACAGTACACTGGAAATAAGATAAATTAACGTCTAATTTAGCTTATATGTTTAGGGTTTGCACAGGAGAAAAACCCTTCTACCTAGTAATGCTATACACTTAGGTGTATATTATCCGAACATGAACAGCAGCATCAATCCAGGCAGATTTCCAGAGCTCAGTTTTCTTAACTGAAATTAGATTTTTATAAAGACATCACAGCAACAGACTTACAAGCAGCCTACAGAATACATGGAAGATGCACCAATGGCATGTAATTGTAGTTTCACATCATTATCACAGTGTATATATATGTCATGGCTTTATGTTGTTATGATAGAGATGTACTGTCAGAAAATCCTTTTTGAAGTGCAGATGAATTTCAAAGTGCCAGTAGAATATGCGAGGGGTAAATGTGAGGTGTCTGGTATCTCTGAAAACTAATCAAAGACATTAAAGAAGAAGATAGTCTCTTGAACAATCATAATAAATGCAGACACCTCACAAATGGCAACAAATATGTAGCATCTTTCAAAACATCATAAATCATTATTGCTTACTTAAATTTAATTGATATAGTTTTGTTTGTTGATGATACATTCCCACATTGACCCTAGGTTAAAATTTAATTATATACATGCAAAAGAAATACTTTTGCCTTTTGCAATCGAGACAAAAAAAGAATCTGATACAGTTTAAGAAAAATGTGTTTGATGGAGTTCAAGAAATAGAGAAGCATATATAAGATTTTTGACTGAGGTCATGTTCAACCGATAAGGCTGCAATAGTATATACAGTACTATATTTTTCAAATCCCAGTAAAGATTAAAACCAAGAATATATTGATGTATTAACAAGTATTATCTGTGTATCCACACCCTGATATGCTTATTTTGTATCCCAGACCTCCACTGTAATCCAAAAACTATTAAAAATGCCTACATTAACCACAATGCAACTTGACTGCCACAGTTTGGTCTGAGATGCTACATAGTAGAAGCTAATGTAGCCTGGAGTTGCTAGCCTCAAACAGAAATGAGGAATGTGCAAAAGAGGTCTGGTAATCTAATTGACCACAAATTAGTTTAGGAACATGCAGCATGTATACTCAGCAAAAATATTAAAAGGTCTTAAAACTAGATTTTAATAGAGAGACCCTCTTTATGAAAGGCCTCAACTTCCGTTAATAAAGAAGGATCCACCTTAAGGACACTATCATGCTGGTTAATACTATGCTGTAGTCATACATTCATATAATCCCAAACAAAGTAACAATTAAGCATATGTCGAAATCCAATCTCCACACAGTGAACCTGAGGCTTTTAGGGCTCTGGGGGATCAGGTTGGTAATCCAACCTTGTCCAAAGAATGTACTGTTTCTCCTTTCTAAGTATCTGTTGCAAAGACTCTAGGAAGAAATGAAACTATGTATTTGTGAGCTCTTTTTCAAGATGTACATCTTCAGTAGGCACAAATTGGCTTGGAGCTGAGTGCCACAGGCATTGTAGGGAAGTCATAAAGTATTAAGAAACAGACTGACACATTGTTAGTATCTTCATCGGATTTGTTGACGATTAGAAGAATACAGAATCACATTTGTCATATTGATATTATACCCAGGGTGCAGCAAAAGCAATAATTCCTCACATCACTCCTAAACAATTCTACCAAACAAATACTATTTATTAATGCAATTCAAACCCTTCAGAAAAATGCTTCGCTGCACTTCATTTCTTTTTATCCCCTTTATCTCTCTCCAATTGCAATCAAGTCGGCAAAGCCTGTAGATTTCTCTTGCTGTCTGTATCAATCAGTCACTCTACCTCTCTACTCCCACTACTCTCTCTCTCTCTCTCTCTCTCTCTCTCTCTCTCTCTCTCTCTCTCTCTCTCTCTCACTCTCTCGGTCTCTCTTTGTGGGCGCAGTCTTAGTTCAGATATCAAATATTAATCAAGGCAGGTTGAGAAGCAGTTGATCAACTGTCCTGCCATTGATCTGCCTGCTTCTCTCACCATTGATATGTCCCATGCAGCTGGAGTTATACTTTCTAT
Source organism: Scomber japonicus (assembly GCF_027409825.1). Taxonomy (NCBI): domain Eukaryota; kingdom Metazoa; phylum Chordata; class Actinopteri; order Scombriformes; family Scombridae; genus Scomber; species Scomber japonicus. The sequence goes on along the minus strand of NC_070582.1, from coordinate 28,943,496 downwards.
AAGCATTTGCATTTTCAAGTCTCTTTATTTTCTACTTATGTCCACATTCCAGCCTCTTCTCTACTGAACATATCTTTCTTTTTTTAGGCCTGTGCATGTCTTCATCCTCCTCATGTCAGAAAGCTTAAAGCTCTGATATTTAAATTCCAAAATTCAAACTGGCCATCTGCAGCTCAGCTCTGTTAGTGTTGAAGAAGTCCATTCAAATTCAGGCCAGTGAGCGCACATCTGGACTAACCTTGACAGATTCTTGCCACTGACTAATGGGAAAAGTCCTGCAAGAGCTTAAATAATTCTCTGTGGACCCAGATTATTTAAATTCTGAGTTGGCAACGTCTTGGACTCATTCAATGATTTATTTTCTTTACCTGCTTATCCCCTCTAAAGGGGCATGGAGCCCATCCCAGCATGTACTAAGCAGGAATCAAGGTCAGACTCTATGCAAACTGAATGTACATCACAGGAGCAACAGATTTAACTGTTGGCCCTTCATGATCCCAGGAGATTTTCCAGAAACCTTTTTAGAAACTTGGTACATTACCTGCATTTTGAATGCATCAAATTAGTCAAAGTTTTAGGTCTTGGGTCAGAGTCTTTAACTCTAAACAAGTTTGTGCTCTGGAGGCAGTAGTTCTTGATAACTCAGGAACATTCATTTAAGTTTGACGATCTAGTGCCAAGACTTTGGTTCATCAAACCACCTCAGCTGCAGAGCTAATGACAGCTTCAGCCGTTCTTTGCGTTTACTACAAATCAACATGTTAAATTCTATACTAAGATGGTAAACATTATACCTGCTAAACATAGCATATCAACATTGTGATTTTGAACATGTTAACATGTATTTATCTGTACTTTGTTTTTATTATGGGGGGGGGGGGGGGGTGGGGTGGGGTGTTAATTGTATGTTTTAAGTTTCTCAAATTACATGTTTTTCTGTTTTATGTAAAGCACATTGAATTGCCATTGTGTATGAAATGCGCTATATAAATAAAACTGCCTTGCCTTGCCTTGCCTTTAGCTGAACCACAGCTGCTAGTGTGGCTGTAGTATCTTTTCTTTATTAATCCATAATCAGTCTAATTTGCCAGTGTCTACAGTTCTTCAGACCATAAGATTGTTTGTGTTTTTTGCTGCTTTGAATGCACTCTTAGTTGAGTTTTGTGCACCATATATTCATGTGTTGTTTAGTTTTGCATTTTAATTGATGTATATGTATTGTTGAATTTTGTGCAGTTCCATATGTATTTTACTGTTGAGTTTTATGCATTTTAAAGGCCCACCAATGGACAGGCATTGCAAACTAGCTTAGGCTATAAATGCTGTGGTATGTGGCATAAGTTCATTCTATATACTTGTCCCTATACAAATAAACAATTAAATAAACAAAATGTTGACAGAAAAAGACCTTTTGTTCTAGAGTTTAGATCCAGGGGCTGTTTGGTTAAAAAGGCTCTAAATACATGAATACCTGTGGCTTGTTTACTGGTTCCAGGTCTGATTTGCAAAGTGAGAGGAACCAGGGTAACATATAAAGTCCACACAGTAAAGGCCATTGGACTGATGCTGGGGATTCCTCATACTGTGAGGCCACAAATTTAAAACACTGAGCCATTAGTGTTAAACCATGCTGTCCTGTCAGACCTCCTGCTGACCTCAGTGTGAAGTAGAAAATGTTCAATCAAGCCTTGCAAGCAGCCAGAGAGAAATGTAAAAGTAACAATTTGTGATTTGAGTTATGTACTGGAACTATTTCTTGCTGAACAACAGCCAGGTTCAGTGACTGTGCCCAGCAGAGTCTTGTCAATACAGTGAGATGCCATGGTTGGTACCACTGTGCCTGGACAGGGCTGACTGACCATTTGTGACAACCTGCACTTTAGTCAGAGGCTACACAGAAATGGTGGTTAGATGGATAAACATCACTTTATGAAGGATTTAATTTAAGAGATTTGGAGAGAAATAAAACCAGATGACATCGAATACTCCTGTTATTCTAGCACTCACTAGACATATTGATATCCCCAAATCAATTATTTCTTGCTCTAAGCAGCTTTATGCTAAACAATCAAAGATTGTAATCTCTGACCATGCTCGAGCATTTCATATGTTCTGACACTAAATTAGTAAGTGGAACCATGGCAAGCAACCTAAATGACTTCAAGATACAAGTTTTGTAAAATACATTGGACAGCAAACTGACCTATACTTTTCAATGAATACAACAAATTCAGCTTGTATTAGATGGGAAACATTTAAAGCCTTCATAAGAGGTCAATTTATAAATTTCACTAGCTCCAAGTCAAAAGTTACACATCAGAAAATGATGTTACTTGAACTAAAATTAAAATTCTGGCGTTGATCGGCTGCCCATTGACATCTATAAGGTTTAAAAATAAACTTTACGCCCTCCATCTTTGAAATGTCAACTCCTCTTGGATTTGGTGATAGCTTTTGTGGAGAGGATACAGATACTATACAAATCCTACTACAGAGATACTTATTAACAACATAGTATCTACATTTTTTGGCAGGGCAGCTCTCTTTCTCCTCTCCTTTTTACCCTTGCCATGTAGCCTCTTGCTATAGCTGTATATTTCAGGTATCACAATAGATCAGATGAACCATATAATGTCTCTGTATGCAGACGATGATGTTTTGTTTCTCACACACTTGCGCAATTCCATCCCCGCACTTCTGGACCTGTTGATACACCATCACATTACGGCAGGGTGGGGCTTCTGGGCTCTGACTGGCTGAGTAGGACACAGGCATGTGTCCCATACAGTAATACTACCCAAGAGAATAGAATAGACTTCATCTGAAATATGTACTACATTGGTCCTATCACTTTTGATAGTTTTGTGCTTCTGTACTACTATTGTTTTGCCTGAAATGTTCCTTTTATTTTCCATTTATTTATTTTATTTTTCTCTATTATAAGTAGTATTTTTTTTTCTTGCAGTTATTTTGTTATGTTATTGCCATTTAACTTAAGCTAATGTTGTTGGCTGGCTGACCAATCTCCCAAATATCTCAGCAACGCCTCTACTCATCATTTCTAAGTCAAGAATTCTTGGTCACTTCTTTCTTGTGTTCTTTCATCATTCCCAATTATGCGTCTCTTCCTCTATCCCTCATCATCTCCATCTCCACCTCTTTTTCTCTTACACGTCTTCCTCTCTCCCTCTCTAGCAGTTTTTCCTCCTCAGGTCTTCATTAAAACTTGATGGAGAGCAGTGAAGCCAATAATCTTCAGGCCCCTTGAACAACCCTGCCTGAAATCAATAGGTTTCCTAGAAAAAAAACAGCACAAAGAGAAAAGGAGGGGTGGGAGAAGGACTGGTTTATTAAATATTAAACAGCGGGTCTCCGGGGAGAGGAGGAAGAGTTGTGGTAATGCAGTGTCTGACCCAATTAGCATCTCCTGTTCACCTGCCAGGCTCCAGCCGGGGCTCCATTCTGACTTTTACTCATCACGACAAGCCTCTTCTGGGACAGTCACACTCTTCAGGAGAGTCATCCTTGCTGTCTTGTACACTAATCATGACATGATTCATCTGTGCCCATCACAGCCTTGAAGAGGGCCATCTTAGCTCAGTGAAATATCAGTCACTACCATTTCTAAAATGATCTCACTGTTCAGGAGAGCCTGTTGTCAACAAGTGACGATGAGGCTCCTCTGGGACCAGCTAACTGTTTTATAATGTTGTCTCAGCTTCTGTTATCAGTCAGGAGGTTCTTTTGGGACTGTGTTACTCTTTCACTGCACCCAAAATGTTTGCAGTTTTGGGAACATTTTGTTTCATTTTTTAACAAAGAAGTAAACCCTCTTAACTAATTTTAATTCTTGAGATTTTGTAAACTGTTTGGTAAGGTGCAGTTTACAAAAATGTGTCTGGGTTTGTGAACATAACTGAGTTTTGTTCAGTCACATTAAGGTCAAGCAGTTGACACCACAGCCTCTAACAGAAGCCACAGTGGAAGACAGAAAACATGTGACTCTCTTTCCTGCTAGCATGTAAATACATAAAAATGACTGCTGAGGTACAGAAGCTAGTTTCTAATCAAATATATTCTCTGCTATGTCAGAGATATAATAATAAATGCACAAATTGCAAATAGCAAGAAATGGATTTGATCATATTTCTTCAATAAACATCACTAAGATTTATGAATGTCAGTAATTAAGTTTGATAATTGATTTGTACTGGAGGAGAAAACTACAGAAAAAAAACAATTTGGGGGGAATTTTCTGGGCTAAACTTGAAGTCTACAAGTTCTCAAGACTTCACAATGGTCATGTTTTAAGTGGCTTTCATATTTTAAAAAGTTAATTGTAGATTGTAGGTGTTATAACGAGTTAGGAAACTAAGCTACAAATTTTACACCAGATCTTCCACCAGTGTGATTACTGTAAACATTGTCAAGTGTCTTTGTCACTACTAAATTGACTGGTCGAGGTAGGTTGGAGGTTTTTATCTGTTGTCACAACAACATTATAATGTTTCCCCAATGCCATGGCCTTCCTGAATTATTGGGGATATTAAGAAGCTCCCCTTTTGAATGATGTTGATTTCATCTACTACTGACCGATTATTCTCCAGAGTAATGACTACACTCTTTCTCTCTTTCTCCATCTCAGGCATTGCACATGTATTTGCGACATGACAAGAAGTAACATATATATGACAGGCAGTCATACCTTTAAATATTATCCAACCTAAGCCCAACCACAGCCTATAGTTTTTTTAGTTAAAAAAACAACAACACTCAAACCCAACTGGACATACAGTACGACTCCTTGTCAGGACCCGTCAGGTTCAGAATGCTGAACTCCATGTTGAACACTAATCCAATTTAATAGCAGTTTAACAAAAACAAAAAGACAAGGGATAAGTGATGGTTATGCTACATTTCCTCTCTTCTTACATATGACACTTACCACAAGAACATCACATTACTAAAGGACATCAATATGTATTTTTTTGGTACTTAAAATTTTAAAACCCAGTTCACCTCTATATTGTCCTTAGTATGGACACCACACCTCAGTGTTAATGATGGTTCACCTTCACTCCTCCAAGCAAACCACAAATAATACATTATAACAACAGGCTTGGTAACATTATAAGTAAATAAATCAAATATGCTCATGAATATTAACTTGGCGTGATAAATAAATGAATACGCTGAATAAAAGATCTGATGAAGATGTTTGTCATTTAATATGTAATTCATCATTTAGCCATGTGGACTGACCAATATGTCAATCAGAGGCCACAGCCAATTAAATTTTGATTGTCTCTTGTCTTGATAATTTTATCAATCTTTCTTATAACTAATAAACTGACCAGTTCATATTATCAACAATGAAAGCAGTGCAAAGACTGAATGATTTTAATAAACAGAGCTGTGATGGACAGTAAATATGCGTGGCTATTATTAACAATGGTTCTGTTTTCAGATTTAGGACAGTTTTCATCAGCTCTTTTTTTCAGGTTGAGTGAGTTCTCCTCGTTATCAGCCTTCTCTCTCATGTATATGCAGTGATATCTATTCAAACAGTGTAATTCAATAGGCAGGTAGTCATTGGTGTGCACGGCTCGTCACGAGACAGGAGCTTCCATATGAATGAGTAAAGAGATGAATTCAAATAGAAGAAAGACAGGAATAAGCAACAGATGGCGAAAGAAAGAAGCTGCCAAACTTTTTACTGTGCCTCTTTTATCTCCTCCATCTCCATTGCTCATCCCACAAGTAAGGGGATGGGGTAAGGATGGAGCCATGTATCATCCGTGAAACATGTAGTCCAGAAAGGTTTGCATTAATAATTTACTGAATGTGTGTTTGTGTGTTTCTTTTTGAGTCCATCATCTCACGGCTGTGAGGAAAGTGACAGCTGATGATTCACCTATTGATCACTTGTCTCTCGACCATGTGAAAGCAGCGTCTCTTGTCATGAGGACTAACGGAACAGAATATGCACATGTAAGAGTCGCTATTTCTGTAGGCTAACAACCTGTGCAGCTGTGTTGATTTCATATTCCATCTTTACAGCCTTTTCCTGACACTGTTTTTCTGGCTCTAGCACAGGAAGGTTGACACACTAATTCTTAATCCCGCCTACACCAGAATTAATTGAATCACTGAGGAAACTGGCGCGTGGTGATTGAAGGGTCTGGAACCAGGTGAGACATGTTGAGGAGGATGAAGATGGTTTGGGTTTGATTAAGAGACAATGGTTCTATTTTCATGACACTTTACCATTGCTCAGAGTCTTCTCAACGACTTTGATTCGCATCCATTTTCCTGCTGCTTAAAAGATGAGAAAGGATCATCATCCTAATTAAACAGTGGTGCCTGCCTCCCAGAAGAGAGCTGGTCATCTGCAGTGTGTACATGAAAGCTTAGTTAGCTGTCATTTCTGTAGCCTCTGTAAATGGTGGTAGAACACACAACATGAATGAATTATTGCTAATAACTAGGTCAAAACACACTAACCAAACGTTCATCTTGCTGGAAGAATTTTCTCCTCCTCAAGCCTGACTCAACAAACAGCTTTGGGTTTTAGTGAGATGCTGTAAATAGCTATGCACAAAGTAAACAACTTGTGAGACAGGGTTCTTGGGGATATGTGTGTGTTTGTGTGCGTGCATGAAGCATGCCCTTTGGTGACTTGACTGTGAAATCCCGGTAGAAGCTTTAGGGGAGACAGGAGGTATAAATAAGAAGTGATTTTCTGAATGGGTCTCCTGGTTGGGTTTGACATGATCAATCATCTCTCTGTAACTAAACCGAATTTGATCAGTGTTTCAAATGTTTTCTGATCACTGATGTGATTTACACCCAATATTAACGTCCATCTTATATAAAGAGAGTGTCTGAATACAGTATGACTGAAAAGACCTGCTGAATATTTAAAACTGAATATGTGGACAGTCACCATCACCATCATTATAACGAAAAAGGCCTTTTGATGTTACTGTATGAAGCATAAAGTACTCGGTCTTAATTAAAACTTAAAATATGATGAATTCTACTGGCTTAAAGTGTATACACCGAAAAGTGTAGATGTACATAATGTTCATTAAGTCCTGGCACCTGTCATTAAAATGTATCTCCAATATAAAAATAGGATCCTCTGCCAAAACATAGATTGTCACTTCCCTCCCAAATCTTTGTACCTATTTAAAACTGAGAGTTAGCTTCTCGTCATGCTTGTTCTCAGACAGCTAGTGTCCTGACAATCCATACTGACAACTGACAAGACACTTGAGCTTCTTGACACCAGACAGATTTGTCGTGTTGTTGTTACTTATGGTTGGATTCTTGTCTGAAAGATTTGTGTTTCTGCACTTTAGTGCATGTAGAGCTTAGAGGCACCGCAGTTACATTGTTAAACATTTATATTTTTATATTTACAATGGGTCAAATGGCTACTTGTAATGCGAAAGGTGTCACTTGATGCAAACACCTGACTCTGCAGTTCCCCTAGTGTTTTAGTGTGTGATGGCCACAGCCACACATGGTAATATTTACCCAATTCACACCCTCTCACCTCACGTCATTACACAGGTTCATTTCATTTGCAGTCAGCCATGCCCAAACAGTTGCAGACATTAGGACACTGCAGGGTTACAAAGGGGGGGGGGCGTCCCTCCTGGTGGATCTTCTTTTGTTGTTCATTGGCGGTTGGCAAACAGCTTTCAGCAAATTACTGTCAACTACTGGACTTTATCAGCTCCACAGTGTGAAGTATTTACAGTGTTGCCTGAGTTTGAGCAAATACCGTCCTCAGTGTTATATCCAGCTCCTCTCCAGAAATGTCCACAACATTGAAGAGTCTCCTGATCACGTTGGACTTTATCTTAATCCTTTCTGACTTACCATGTATTAACCATACAGTAATTGATAACCAGGGCAATAAACACCAACACCATTCTTTGTCCATGAACAAGTTTTGTCTGCTCCGGTTCCTTTTCTACTTCCACCATCTTGTTGTGTCTCTCCACTCTCTTAACAGCTTGGGCACAAGACCTTTTCTGCCCTGATCTTCCTCACTTTCACTTCTTAAATACTTTTTGGACACTGTCCTGACCCCACATGGTGGTACCCTTCACAGTGCAGGCACTTTACCCGCTCTTTACAATGCTCCATTTTGCAGTTGTTCTTCTCACTTGTGCCACATCTTCTAACTCCTCTACATACTCCAGAAACACGTCCATACTTCCGACAGCAGAAACACCTGAGGGGAACGTTTTCATACGGGCTCATTTTGTAGTAGACATAATCCAGACACACTGTTTCTGGTACTTCTCCTTTAAAAGGTCAAACATATCGACTTACTGTCCTATTTTTTTCCTTGTTTGAATCTTTTCATTCTTCTTGCTTCATACACGCCTCAGCGTAGACCTACTGACAGTGTCAGAAACATTTCACACAGCTATCATCTTTATATGTTCTAATATCCAGGGCTTTTAATCCCTAGGGCTTGGATACATAACTTGAATATTACCACCTCTTTTCTAGTTATTCAGACCAATTTAACAGCTCCAACTTTTCCTTCAACAAACTTTCAAACCTCATGTGGATTGTTGAAAATGCCATCTGTTCTTGTCACGGCTACCATTCTGACCAGATACGACAATGTGTCTGGCGTTTCTTTTTCTTTTTAAATTCTCTCGTATCCTAACTTTCAATTTAGCTCTTCTATTACTTCTCTGATGATATTGCCACCATAATCAGCCAAACAGTGTGCCTGAAAGTTGAGGGGTTTTAAATGCTTGACCTAGCTCACCAGGCCAAACTATGTGATACCTTGTCATGGGGAGATTTGGATTTAGTTAGTTTTGCTTTGTGTTTAGTTTTAGTAGGTATCCATATTGTCTACCCCTTGTGTGTTATTTGGTTTGGCCAAGCCACTATTTACTACATGTTTCCTGTGTCATTGTGTCATTTATTTCAGTCAACATCTTGTTTAGTTGTCCTTGTATTGAGTACAGTTATATTCTATTGACCACTTTACAGGCCTAGTTATTGAATTCTTGGTCTATAATGTATTACCATTTTCTGGAGGTAAATAAAAAACAAGTTTTACATTCTCCTGCTTACTTATTTCCTCACTGCTTGAACCTTAACAAGAGCTTTTCTAAACTGTGTAGCTGTATCATGATGGTGAGGATGAGTCAGGTCAGGTCATGTGGTGACTATGGGAATTTAGCAGGAAGGAAAACTGGGTGTAAAAGATGCTTCAAACATCATGGATAACAAACAAACAGCGCAGAGGAGCAGCAAAGAGAAAAATGAAAAGAGACATTGAACTTTGGAAAAACATACCATCTCTCTCCTCTTTTTTTAGAAAGTCTACAAAACAAAGCCTGGAGAGGATGATACTAACAGTGAAGAGCAGGAGACAGTAATGCAGCGACTGTTAGTTCAGCTGAGTATCATCATGAAGCTGGTGGTGGGCAGGTTACCAGTTCAGCAGCCCCATGATTTTTCTATTACTTTTTAACTATTTCAACCATCCAGACCAAGCAACAGGACGAAATAACTGAGGGGAATTTTTTTTTAATTGAAAAAGCTTTTTTTTTCATAAAATAAAATAACAACATGAGGGATTGTGTCCATACAGTTTTTATCTCTGGCAGAAAAACTGATTAAATGTCATTATTCACACATTATGGCCTATCCTAATTGAAGATAGTCTACATATTATTGTCTCCACTGTGTTAATACAATGAGAAGCAGTTGACTGGTTGTTTATGGTAAACATTAGGCTACTCATATTACTGTGTCCTAATGCCAGGATGTGATATGGTGGAAATCCTGTATGATGTAAGTTACATACAGTATTATTTGTTATAAGTCTATCTATGTATCAATGTGTGTGTGTGATTGATGGAAGAATCTGAATCGTATGTCATTAAGCGACACACTGTAGGCTAATGCATTTATATTGTTGCTGCTGGCCCAGGAAAGTACTTGAAAACATGCTCTAAGCACTAACCTGTTATTGATTAGCCAACTACCACATTATGTGGGACACATCATCAGGTGTGAACCTCAGCGTAATCGGGTGTTTCTGCCTTTTATTCACAATACAACCTTTGCTGAGGCAGGCCAACCGCAGGCTGATTAGACTTTGCAATCACGTGATGTAAATCCAGTATGATGGAAGATATCTACAGCTGTTGATGGTGTCCTTCTGGTTGAGATCTGTAACCTGGATTGGGTGTGTTTGGAGTGGGGTTGTGGGGAAATGTGGCTCCCATACTCTTGACTCGTCTCATCTTTAATATGAACAGTCGATTGGCAGCAGACTTTAAACACTGAAAGTCTGAAAAGGAAAAAGGATTGAAGAGGGACTCGCAGCAGTCTGTAGTTTTGTGGATATGATGGATAATGCCCAACCTCTGAGTCCATCACTGAAACAAACAACTGCAGAGACAGCAGTGGCACTCTGCACAGATGCTCTTTTTTTAATCTCCACACTAAACAAAGAGAAACCGAAGTACATTTATTGCCAGCTGCTATTTCTGTTCAGATATATTTTCCATTTCATATTACAAAGCAAGTTTAGCTGTGCATTAATCTTTTCTCTGTGTACGTGTGGTTTTACACTTGTGGTTATACACTTTGTGTGTCTTTGTGTTTTCCAGTGCTGAGCCCTTGCCCTGTCACTGCAGCTTCAACCAGAAGGTGTCACTCCATCTATAAGGGTTTCGCTCAGTGTCTGATGGCTCTGGGCGATAGTTTGACGGACAACGCCCGCAAGGATGAGGACACACATGAGATACACTCCATCTGCAGGTTAGTGTGTGCTTCAATATGATAATATGAAGCGCTAACACATACCATCAAATGCAAGAAGAAACTCAAACAGAAACTCAGCTGAATTTCAAACATGCTTCTGTATTCAAATATGCATTTCTAAACCTCACAGAGCAGTCAGGTTTGTATTAGTGAGTATTCATTTACTGTAGAAGAGAGGGTTTAGAAAACAAAGGCAGAAGTTCTCTGGGGAAAGCAGCACATTCTCTGAGCTGGAAGTAAGTATGCAAGTCTTTTGGAAAGAGAAAAGTTTAGACAAGCATTTTACAATTCCACAAAGTCAGTCTACTATCTGATATCAATAGGGCACGTCCAGGCTGTACACCTGTACAATACCACAGATCGAATTCTTGGCTCCTTAATCCCTCACTGGGACTTACTCATGATCTGTTCACATGCAGTTGTAAGAATAATATTTCCTGGAATAGCCGAGTGGAAGCATTCATAAATCGTGACAATATTAACATAGTCAACTCAGTAAATTTAGCATAAACAAATCAGACAGTTGCACTAAAAGTTTATTGGCAACTGTGGAGAAGAGTCAGCACTGGAGAAAGTGTTCACTGCAGTGTCTGTTCAACATGGTCAAAGCATTAAAACCAACAACGTCCATCTCTTAAGACTTTCTGGCTTCCTAACACGGTCTGATAGCAGTTCATTCCCCCACTGTTGCAAACAGAATTTTGATTTGCCATTGAGAATTCCTATTGTGAAGCACACAGCACAGAGCAGTGAATAAAAAAAAGACAAGATGTTATTGACTAGGATTGTATGAGTGTAGTATTGAGTGTGTCATTCACATCAACAGTTGAAGGACAAATCACTTCCAAGATGTTTATCTTGCTCAATGATTCGTGTTTTATTCCAAGGTATCACAGTTCACTTATTTAAAGATATTTTAACTCTAAAGACATCTAAGTGTCAACTTTGTAGGCGTGATACTGACTGGAACATATTATAGCCTACCAATAAAGATACATGAATTATTTTACCCTTTTTTAAAGTTTAAGGTTACTAAGGTGAAGCAACCGTCCAAACAAGTTTAAGGCTAACCGGCTCAGAATATATCCGTGGTTCACACTTAACAATTTGTAAAACGTACAGTGCTGCACCTTTTACCAGTTGATGTTACAAAATGTCCACTGTAAGTTGCTACTCAGAGTTACTTTCTCATACAGCAGCCTTAAAAAGAAAGCACAAGGATCCTATCGAAGTTGCAGTCACTCTCCTCCAACTTAAGGTATTCTCTGAACTAATAGTTTCAATTTATGACTATGTCCATTAATTATGACTTTGTTGTGTACTTTTTTGATTATTGATTCATCGTTTTGGGTTTTTTGTTGTTGTTTTTTAAACAAATCTGCCAAACAACATGGTAGCTGGACTGCAGCGAGTAGGTTCACCTTTCCATAGTAGGAGTTAAGTAAGGCTGCAACATATGATCATTTCCATTAATTATGACCTCGTTGTAGAGCTGCAATGATTAGTCAATAGATAAATTAGTCGATCAAATCTGCAACTATTTTCATAACTGATTCATCGTTTAGTATCAAATATGCCAAACAAACTTTAGGTATTATCTGAATTATATTATATAGTTTATAATTTATAATATCTTAAATTGGAGGAGAGTGACAAAATGCAATCTGAGGTAAGAATAGGACAAGATAAGGTCTGTAGTCCCTCCCACACAAAGCAACAACCCACCTATTTGAAGTATTACATTTTGACGAATTAATTTCAGACCCTGTGTAGGTTGTTCTGTGATTTATATCAAAACATGGTGTAATGTACAAGGTTACAGAGTAATGTAATAGATATAACTAAGCAAGAGCTAACAACATTAGTCCCCAGTTAATTCACAGCTTGTATGTCCATTGGAACTGAAGCAACATCACAAACTTTTAGCCTGCCCGCACAAATAATGCATTAAAGTTATTTTGATACAGACCACACAAGTCAAAACACTGGAATACTCATTTCTTAGCAAAGTGTGATGAAGAGCTCTACAGATCCTCTATTTAACCCTCCTATTATCTTTGGGGTCAGTTTTACCCCATTTAATGTTTAACGTCTTTTTTTGTGTTTCATATTTAATGACTTTTACTCATTTAATGGGGACAACTGGATGAACCTAAAGTTAAATTAACATAATAAGAACCTGACTAGCACAGTATCAGGCTGACTGGACAAACCAGTGGTGGTGGAAGAAGTACTCAGATTCTGTACCTAAATAAAAGTACCCATACAACAATTAACCTGCATGAAAAATCCTACTTAATCATTAGATTATTAATAGTGAAGCATCAGTGTTAGATCAGCATGTTACTGTTGTAGCTGCTGGAGGTGGAGCTAGTTTATACTACTTTATATACAGTTAGCTCGTTTATACTACTTTATATACAGTTAGCTAGTTTACACTACTTTATATACAGTTAGCTAGTTTATACTACTTTATATACAGTTAGCTAGTTTATATTACTTTATATACAGTTAGCTAGTTTATACTACTTTATATACAGTTAGCTAGTTTATATTACTTTATATACAGTTAGCTAGTTTATACTACTTTATATACAGTTAGCTAGTTTATATTACTTTATATACAGTTAGCTAGTTTATACTACTTTATATACAGTTAGCTGGTTTACACTACTTTATATACAGTTGGCTAGTTTATACTACTTTATATACAGTTAGCTAGTTTATACTACTTTATATACAGTTAGCTAGTTTATACTACTTTATATACACTTAGCTAGTTTACACTACTTTATATACACTTAGCTAGTTTAGTCTAGTCTGGTTCTCAACCTAGGGGTCGGGCCCCTCCAAAGGGTCAGCAGATAAATTGGAGGGGTGGTGAGATGATTAATGGTAGAGGAAAGAAGAAAAAGAGTTCTGATACTCAAATGTTTTCAGTTTTTGGACTTCTTTTTCTAATCTTTTTTCTGAAATATTGGATCATTTGAACATTTATTGAAATGAAACCATGAGAGAAGTTTATTTTAAAAGCTTGTTATATTATTCATTGTGTCAAATCTTCATCTGAAAAGTAACTAAAGCTATCAAATAAGTGGAGTGGAGTAGAAATATTTCAATACTATGTTTTGTTTTATTTACATAACTTAAGTAAGTGTACTACAATGGGGAATTTTAATTTCAGTTTGACTTTTTAAACTATGCACACTTACTCCTATAATGCTGCCTCAGCTCTACTCCCAACCTATCTTCACTCTGCAGCTCTCCTTTTGGTCTTTCTTTGTTTCGGTTAGAGGCCTGATGACGCTGATTAAAGATGCAGAACATCTCACCACTTCATTTCTCTATATCCTGTATCCATCCGTCATTCCTCCCACTCTCTCTGTCATCTCCGCTCACCGCTCTATTTATACATACCTCTGTCATCTATCTTCTTGTGGAGTTGTACCCTCTCGACCAGGGAAAGGATCCATTAATGTGTGAAGGGTCTTAGAATAGGATTGCTGATCTGAGAGCTGTGTTTCTGTCAAGTAAAATTTATACACAACTGGAATCATATTGAATTCATCTGAAGTACACAAACTCCTCTCTGTGGACTACAGATACTAAGAACAGCAGAAGTCAACCAAAGAGGTCAAAGTAGAAGTTACACTCAAATGAAGTTGCTATGCCGCAGGGCCAAACATATTCTCAATGCAAAAACAGCAAAAGTAACTAGTACTCTTCTCTCAGTGCATTATGAATAAACTAAAGGGCACTTGAACAGGGAGCGACACCATACATGCTCTATATAATATAGCTTACACACCTTACAAGCTGTGTTGTCACTGAGCTTGCTATGTGTGACTCCCTGTAGGATTTACCTTTTGTTCAAGACACATTTTTATCGAGATCTACAAAGCATGACATTAAAGTCCTCAAGGAAAACCTAATGGAGTTATTCAGAGTATCCTCCTGTGAGTGTGAGCGTCCACTTACTAAATCAGTCACCAACACCTACGCTTTTAGCTAGCTAGAAGCATGGCTGCAGGGATGGCACTGTCAGTTGGTGCTCTCCCTGCACCCCTATCTCTTGGTCTAGATTAAAATATCTCAACAACTATCGCTATGAACTTTGTTACAGATATCCAGAAGATGCATATTAATGAGTTTGGGAATCCCCTGATTTTTCCATGTAGTGCCACCAGCAGGTCAACATTTACTAGAGATAGACTAGAAATATATTTAGTACAGACTTATCTGCTCGCGTTACGATGTTGACATAATTATAGTTTGTACTAATTAGCAACTGTTGGCATGCTGACACGCTTAAGTAAAATGGAGGATGGTAACATTTTACCTGCTAATCAGCATATTAGCATTTCATACTATCTCGCGTCTTATGCTCACTCTGTTTTTTCCACTTGCCTTCCTTTCTTTAATGCTTTTTCCCTGTCGTACCTTCACTGTTCCTGTCTTCTATGCATCATTTTTATCCCTTCGGCAGTGAGTATTGGTGTGTGTTGTATCTAAATCAAAGTTTGTTTTTTTTCTTTAAATTATAATAACCGTTTGGTTAAATTTGTGATTTTAAAAGACAGCGACTTTTTATTTAAATGCTGGTAAGGGAATGGTTCAAGTGAATTTCCTCACAAGTAAAATAACAACTACTGTGTGTGTGTGTGTGTGTGTGTGTGTCACCATGGCCCTGCAGCCCACCCGTGGTACCACTCCACTGTTGTTAAGCCTCTTTTATTCCTTGAGGTACCAATTAAACTACTAATCCTGCAACCCAGCCACCTTAGTGTGAGTGTTGCCTAATGCAGGGACATAAGAGCTCACACACACACACACACACACACACACACACACACACACACATTCCCCAAATCTACACTCTGTGTCCTCGCCTCACTTCTTTCTTTTATTTTTCATTCTCTCTCTCCATCTCTACTTCTCTCCTCCCTCTCTCTCTCTCTCTCTCTCTCTCTCGTCTTCTTTCTCCCACTCTGTTCATTTCTACTTCCCTCTCTACACTCAAGAACATGGTTTTAGCGCTTCTATCAGAGCCACCTAATGAGGAAGTAGCGTGGCGCCCCCCCTCTGAAGATCCGCAAGCACGTGCACACTCAAACGCGCACGCACACATACACACGAACGCCACAGTGTAAACTGAATAGGAGGCTATGATTTGCATCTAGGCCAAGGCTGCACCGTTGTCAGAGCTATCCCAGGAGTGCAGCGCTGCTTTTATTCCTCATATTCACAGTAGACATTATGCAGCTGCAATCATTCACTGTGAATCCAGAGTAGGTAAGGTGAAAAGGAAATATTTGGGGCTAAAGTTACGGAGGAATTCGGTACAATAGAATTAAACAGTAACCTTTTGGCTGGACCTTTAAAAAAGAACAGAGGAGGTTCACATGAAAAATAGGTACCACTTTAAAACACTGCAAAGTTATATAGGGTTTACAGGTTATATTACAACTATGATTAAATATCACATTATCAAAGCTTCATATAATGAGCAATAATCCTTTATAATCCATGAATTAAGAGAACATTAGGGTTGCGGGGTTGTGAACTGTCAGCTTTGCTTGCTTTTGTCTCTTTTATCAATCTGTAAGGAGCCCTTATGATTACATGCTATGGGAAGTTAGCTTAGGAGGGCTTCTAGGGCTAAAACCATTTTAATGATTGGTAACTAACCCTCATTGTGATGTGTATCTCTCCCCCTGAGATGCTTTGATGCCTTTGTATAGCTATAGCCCACGTTAGGATTCAAAAATGATTTGTAATGTACATAGCTATAGCAATTCAAAGCTGGTTTGGTATGAACAGTAACCAGTTCTATACATAATCAGTGATACACTTTTTTTAAAGTTTGTAAGGAGAATGAATTTTTCTCTGAAATGTTGCTGACTCGGGAAGAAAGTAGGGATGCATGGATCCAACTTCTTCAGCCCTGAAACTGACTCCTGGGCTTTGGGTATCGGTCAATACCAAGCACCAATCCAATACCAGTGTTTAATTAATAAGCAGTGTGCCTCACTATGTGGAGGAGACCGTGATTATTCTTTTATGTGTAAGCTAACGTTAGACTTGACTTTTCTTTCCTTGCTTTGCTTTCCTAATATTGTAAAGCAAAATGTAACTCATAAATATGGAATTTCTTGGATTGAGTCAAGTGAACCTATACCGAGAGTTGGTGTTCACAGAATTCCTACACTCCAAGGCAACTGACAGTAATGCCAAGAGGGGAAAGCTCCCAAAGTGAGCCTAAGGAGCAGAACTAATGCTAACTGCCAGTCCTTGCTGAATAAAAACGTAAACTCGACTTTTATTAGCCACTTGCTTTGAAATTAGCAAACTAGTGTTAGCATTTGCATTATCATTTCACGTCATCAAATCATTACAGACTAAATCAACCCAATAAACCTACTGATGGCTCATATCTGACAACAGTATAGTGGTGATTACAGCAAAAAACAACAACAAATGTATAACTTACATTTGTGTAATGCAGTGATTTACTGTATTACAGTTTACTGTAAGGGCAACGTCCATTTCCAGTTTGAAAAGTGTTCCCTCGCTTTCCTCTATGTAGCCAAGATGGCAACTGTTGAGGGCAAGAAGTGTGCATAGTACACTCAACTTTATGAGCTTTCTGAGTGCACCATCCGGGTATTTTTTCATACTTAACAGAATGCACAAAATATAAGTGTACAGCATTTTGAGACACAGCAATGTGCATACTAACTTATAAGTTAGTATACACTTAAGCCTTGTGCAAACAGTGCTCAAACAACTGCAGCAACCTAGCCCTGGCAGGAGAAAATCATTTAACAGCACCACCCTGCTGGTGTGTCCTTTCTAGATAATAAACCAGCCAAGATCAGCCCCATTGTCACTGATACCCGATTCAGCTATTTGGTTGGTATGGGCCCCGATATGACTGTAAAGAGTTGAGATCTGTTGGAAGTAGTATTACTTGCTTCTGGTAGCGTTACCTATCTGTTATGCAGGAAACGTTTTCAGCATTGTACACAATAGTAAACATTTCTGTCAGTACATGAACGCTGTTGACAGCTTAAAGTAAATTTGTAATGAGCATAGCTGACAGGAGAGGGGCTGACTGTCCACACAGACAGACATGCTAGAGAGCAGAGAGAAAGTAACGTGAAAATTTGTTTTTTGACCATTGTATTGATTTTCCTCTAAAATGAGTGGAGACTTTGGGTCAAATTTAGTGTCATAGGTAATTGTTAGGTGAGATCCCCCAAAACTTTATTGATAACTTCATTCCTGGAAGTGTGAATCCAAATTTAACTAAAGATCTTAACAAAGATCTTCTCTTTTCCCAGTGTGTGTTTGTGTGTGTGTGTGTGTGTGTGTGTGTGTGTGTGTGTGTGGTTAAATGAATGGGGTTTAGTCACGTTTATCCATCTAGATCTTGGTAGCACAGATCTAGGCTTCATACTTAGAATTTTAGTGTCTAATTCCGCCAATCCAATATGAGCAACCTGTTTGTTTCACTTGACTTTAATTTTTAGATTAGAGTTGAGCTTTGAGCAATTTAATAATATTTAATACTTTGTGCTTTAATTAGTAAACCCCAAACAATACATTTGGGAATTTTTTAAGACTTTTTTAAATAACGCAATTTGACCACTTTAAATTTCAGAAAGGGGAATTCAGACCACAAAAATTCAGACAGCTTTGGTTCTAAATGCAATTACATTTCAACAATATTTATACAGTAGTAAGAAAACTTCACAATTATGTATTCAGTTGCTTATAGAATTAAAATCTTTATGACCAGTTTTTGCTTCCACAGATCATTTCATCAAGTGTTTACTACCTCTGTAATGATTGGGTAGCTTTTATTGAGCCTGTACCATTATTAGAGATACAGGGCTGATAGAGGATCACCTATTAATCACACAGATACATTACTGGCCTTGGATTCATGGACTATTGCCTGCCCTGCTGATATTTTTGTACTATGGATGTACAAAGCTTTTGAAGGACAAAAAAATACATTTGATCACAAAACCTAAAAGCGATCCAAAAATGAAACGTTTTAAAAAAAACTTTATTTACGACAAGGTCCCAATCAATAAATAGTTAAATGTAATCTCAGCATAACACAGAGATAGCTCCTCGTTCAGATCTTTTCACTGAAGAATTTATGAAAGATAAACAGAAGCAAAAATATGGCATTTGTTTCCTTGGTTACAGTCATATAAACAGAGGCAGAGTCTTCCAATCTTTAAAACGGGTGTTATCAGAAAACTCACAAGGTTGAGTTTTCTTTCATAACAGTCTCTTTATTTGCCTTCATATTTTTTATCCTCCACAGGTTTAGATAAGGCCATCCGTGCTTTCATTGCATCTCGTTGCGGCACTCTCTGTTCCTGTTCCTACCTCAGTTTAAAGTCACTTTCAGCTCTACGGCTCATTTAGGATGCAGCAGTTAGGATTTAAACTGCTGCCAAACAAAGACGCCATATTATTTCTAAATTCTGCATCGCTCTCTTTTATCCTGTTGTTTTACTTTTTTCATATTTTTACAAAAAAAAGTCAAAAATAACAGTGCAAATGTAGAGCTATAATAACCTCTGTTGCTCACAAAATACATGTGAAATCTTGTATAACATATAAAAATTGTCATTTTACTTTGTAACCTTTGTTGCTGAGATACTGCAGCTGCAAAATATAGATCAAGCCTTGTGCGAGCGGAAGGTAGAAATTATTCTTCTCTTCAACAAGGTGAAGGAAGCCTTCTTAAAGCACGTCAATCTGGTAACCCCGATGAAGGCCACTGCAGCTGAAGTGTGTTGGTTTTAATATAAAAGCTTTGTCATCCTCCTCCCCAGGAATAGCTGAATTCTCTTTATTTCTTTGGTTCTTTTCAATTCATAAAACTCAATGGAGCTGAGAGGCTGTGACAGGTGTTTTGTTTTTGGTTTCTTTACTTTTAGTACATCAACCTTGGACAGAGTAGTCACGACGCATTCTGAGGTTTTCACAGCATGTGGAAAAAAGACCTATATATAGGGTTGGATACATTTCACATTCGAACTGATACAGGTAGCGGTATCAGCTGTTCTGTATCAGTACTCAACAGTACTTTTCTCTGAATCTGTAATGCCTTGACGAGTATGTACTAAAATGTGTAATTACTGAAGTTAAAAAAGTCGCAAACTTCTTAGTTAAAAATGTTTTGCCTAGTTATTTTGAACATTTTAGACACAATATAAAATGTATCCGCAGTACAACTACAGCAACGGTCTGATATATGTCATATGTTTCTATCAAAGAAAATGCTGGTGGCGCCAAATCATAAATAACAAAACAAAACACACTGCCTAACCCAACAGGTCCCCACTGACTCACTACAGCTGAAAAGCAACGGAAATAAATACAATAAAAACCCTCCTCAATGTACTATTCTTACCTGTCGAAATAAAACACACTCAGACTAGACAGTCAAATTACTGTACGGTGTTGAAATATTGAATTTATGAAAATGACAGTAAAGTAAACCTTCTGCCTAGATCCCGAAACTGCTAAATTAGTGCCTCAGACAAATTTTCCTGTCCAAATGGACCAATATGCCTCACAATGCTAAAATACAACAAGCCCACTCTGATATAAAATGTGTAACTTACATCAGTAAGTAACACTGAAGGAACCAGAGGATTTCTTTTATTGACACTGCTGCAATCTGCCTATAATATGTGGAAACACAATAATAATGATAGTAATAATGCTAAAAATAATGAGATCAAAGTCACACATCAACATAAAATTTCTTCATAAAAATCATCATTCTTCTGCCTTTCTTATGAACAAAAGGCTGTAGATATTTACCTATTTATCCTAGCATTTGTGTTTTTGTGCAGTTTGGCAGTGCTTTGCTATAATCTACCTGCATGTGGAGATGGTGAGGCTCTCTCAGGTCAGTAGCGGCCGGTGTTCATACTGTTGGAAAGCTTGGCACAGAGCAAAAAGCATCACTCCTCAGATGGGTCCCATTTATAATAATGGATATCAAATGGAAACAATAACAGATGGAACATATAACACGCGCACAAATCATAGAGTGCGACAAAAAATGTCCGAAATAGAAAATTACAGTAGGCGATAATAATATGTAATAAGGGAACTGATGTCTGTAGGACTGCGGAGGCGATCGGAGGTATAAATGCTCAGAAATCATTTGTGTTTTATTTGAGCACCTTATGGGCTTCAGAAATCATCAAAAACACTGAGAGGGTTAGCTGCTGCGGAGTTGGTCAACCCTATGTTCCCCCAGTTTAATAATAAAATAAAGAGTTTCACTTGTCTTTCAAGCATTTTTATAGATGAAAAACAGCAACACATTATGTGCAATAGGGAATGGCCATACCTGTGCTGTGGGAGTGTAGGCCTGTGGGAACATAGAGCCTATTTTTGATGGGAAGAAATGGGGGAACATAGGACTGTGGGAACATAGGGCTGACTCCTCTCAACCTTTCTTAAAATGTCATTCTCAAAAAAGGCTTTGCCAGTAAATCCAGCACCAAATCAGTTTCTTCTCCTTCAGCCATTGTGCATTAGTAAATACAGAAGCGTATTGCTGTATGTAAGCCTAGGTAATATATTCATTTTCAAAATTTCAGCTTTGCCCCATTGAGATAGTGGTAAAGCTGTCAACCTATTCATTTCATCCTTCACTGCAGGGACGACCATTCTGAATATTTTTGAGGATATAATGTTGATAATTGTTATGATTCCTAAATATTTAATTCCATCCATTTGTCACAAAAAAGCTGTAACCTGCAGATGTATTTGTGTGGGAATTGACAAGCATTGCCTCACTTTTATTTTAAAAGAATTTCCAAAGGTAGTGATTAATATAAGAACTGCTGGTAAAGAAGATACTGGTCTATCAAGGTTGAATAATAGGTTGACACCATGTATATCCATTCTAGCACAGATCACACAGGCTAAAGGCTCAACAGCAAAGATGAAAAGTATGAGACTGACAGGGCATCCTTGACTTACTCCACTTTGAAGAGGAAACGAATGAGATCATTAGTCCTGACTGATGAATGCAGGGCACAATAAAAGGCTTTAACCCAACTAATGAACCTTGGACCGAAGCCAAACTTTTTGAAAGTGTAAAGCAGATAAGGCCTTTCCAACACCTGTTAGGCATTGACTGATGCTGCTAAAGCCAGCTTGTTAAGAGTTCACGAGTTCACTCTTCTGACAAAATGAACAAGGTACAGATTGTATCATTGGAGCTGCACATACAGAACCTTTTTGTTCTTCCTTTTTCTTTCCTTTCTTAATTTCTCTTGTGTGGCTTTACTTTTTTTCACCTTGCTGTGAATCCCCAAATCTACTGAAGCAACTTTTCAGATACGTGCGTTAAATATTGTCACAGGTTGTTATTGTTACTGTGTATTCATTGTGAACTACAGCAGAATCATTCAACTTCGTCAACACTCAGATGACCATGATGCTGTATACATTCATTTCAAGGATAAAAAAAAAAACCCAGAACTGAGGTTTAGAAGTTTTCAGCAGTCAGCAGTAGCATGTTAGCAGCAGAACACAAGTCATCTCAGGAGGTTTTATTATTGTGAAAGCAGCTGGTTGTCTGTCAGTGTCCTCACAGTGTTTCTGCTATCTCTGCACCACCTGTGACTTGAGCATAGACCCATGCATCTACGCCCAAACACACACATACACACACACACCAACGCACACTGCAGGAAGACACAAATAAAGACCCAGACATAAAACTCTGCACCACTGCACATACTGTAACAGCATTTCTTTCTGACTTTGACATCCTCTTGCCACGTCTTAGATGCACTCTTATAGAAACACACACTCACACACACACACACACATGCAGGTACACAGACGATAGCCAGATGCTGCTACTCCACAGCCCCATAGCCCTCCCTCCTCTCCATCAGCTGCTCATCTATCAGCAGCAGGCAAGCGGCACTCCTCCTCCAGAGGTGGACCGCTGGAGTGTTTAAGTCCTGGACAAATGCCAAACACACACACACACACACACATCTACTGTACACGCACCTACACACACACACGCAGAGACATCAAGGGAGGCCAGAACTGCTGTGGTGATGGTGCCTGTTCACTGTTAATTTTAAAAAGCTGCTGCATGTGCGCGTGTGTGTGTGTGTGTGTGTGTGTGTGTGTGTGTGTGTTTGTGTATTTTTTTGCTGTATTGCCACCATCGCAAATTTCAGTAAGTGGCTAAAGATGTGTTTTAAAAAATATATATTTGTGTATGCGACAGCAAATAGAGAAGGTGTGTGCTTGAATCTGTCAGAGGGAGATAAAAAACAAGGTGTGCTTGCTTTTCAGTGCTTCTAACCATAAACACATGTCATCAAAATGACACATATTACAGATGAGAAAGGTCCTCCAAAATGAGAAAATATTGCACTTACTTCTTTGTGGGTATTTTTCTATGCTTAGAGCTGTTAAACTTATGATTCAGGAGTTCACGTTAGGTGAGAATTACAAATACACATTGCAAGATTACTGATGATTTAATCCCATCAGGAGTTACCTTACCAACTATAGTGATACATCAAAACTACTCCATCCAGAGGCAGCTGGACTCACCAGCATCTCTGTCTCTATTGTGTACTTTCCTTTGAAGCATCACACAATGATTTAATAATGACGTGTGCAAAGCTGCCTCTGGCACTATAATGGTAAGACATAAGTGTAGATGGTTTAAAGTTCATGTAAAGCAGTACTAAATAGTTTGTCACACCACAGAAAAATGTGTAATTATCCACCCAGCCAAATTAGAATGATTGAAAAAGTTGAAAAGTATATAGAAGATAGAAGATTTCAGAATTGTGGAAAAAATAAGGTGTATTCTCCACTCTGAAATGCAGGGGGCATGTTTGTTGAAGGCACTTAAAGCATGGCACAAGTGAACAGCCTCTGAGTTCACAACACTCATACCAAACTCCTGTATAAAAATACACAATCTAAAATAGGCCTTGTTTGTAGCTGTAGTCAAGAAATACGAATGATATTTAAAAAATAAAGTAACAGTAAGAGTAAAAATAGCATCTATGAGTACATGCGCCCTAGTATTTATATAGTGAGGAAGGGGGTTCATTCTAGTAGCCCCTCTACATCATGGAGCTACCATTTCAGGCCCACCCAATTATTATTAATAATTACATGGTAGACTGACAGCAGCAGCTTCTACTTAGTCAGAAATTGCTAAAACTCTACAAATAGGAAAATGTGGTAAGGTTTAATAATAACCTGCCATGTTTCTTTATTCTTACCTCTTTTTTTGCATGAAAAAACACTACCATGTTTTTGCGATTTAACAATAATTTTAAAAAAGTGAATATATTGTAGCCATTATTATGAGAAAAGTCAAATAAATTGTTTATTTCGTCCAAAATATATTAAATTGCATGCCTAATGAATATTCATCTAATTATCAATTGTACTAGTGAGTGCATGAGTTACTTTCTATTCTCTGTATTACAGCTTTATTATCAGAATCATCCCTCAGATTCTTAAATATGTGGTCCACACATTTATATCTAGCTGTGTTCAGGCATGACCAGATACATATCTGATAATGAAGAGACGTCAAACAATATGCTCGTGTAGCCTAATCAAGGGCTGACAACCACCATTTTTAATTATCTTTTTATAATGAAATGTATACTTTTTTTTTAAATTAACAAAAACCTCAACATTATCAAGTCCACAGCCTGTGTGATGTATAACTTGTAATAATAACTCACAGCCAGTGGTGAGCAGATTAGCTCACAACGTTAATCACTTAGTCATAACCCTTGTCATGCATATTATAGCGTTTCCCTAAAGTGTCTCCAGTTGAAAGCTATTTTGTGCATTTAGCTTGTGAGCTAGCAATACATCCAAGAGTCACTTTGGTCTAGTTGTTAGGACAGAGCATCAATCTGGTAACATCTCACCCAGCATAAGAAAGAAACCCTAACGCAATTCACTTCTAAAACCATGATGTCTTATTTCCTATAAACATGCTCAACACATGAGACATAACACAGACAAAAGACTGCTTTGGAGTTGAGAAAGGTTTGATGGAGCTGGGCCAGCAGCTCTCCCTCTGCTTCCAGCGTTTGTGTAAACGAGTCTAATAACATCCTGGACCAAGTTCTGTTGTGACCAGACAGAGATGAAATCGATATCAATATTCTGATGGGCTCAAAGGTTACGCTGCAACTAAGAGTATCTCCCAAGATGCAGACTGTTCTGAGACTTCTCACAAGTACAGGACAAAATCGTGTATGTGTTATGTGTGTAAATAAAATTAGCAAATGTATATTTCTATGAAATTGGCTGCTTACTGTTCTGAAGGTATTCATTATGAAGACTTGTGTGTTTTTAGTGTTTACATGTTTTAAGTGTTTAAATATGGTTTCTGAGTGTTTTGTGTCAGGCAGGTTTTGAACAAAACCATCTGTTACTGCTTTGTCCACAAGTAATCCCTCTCTCTGTGCCAGTATTCCCTCAGAAATATATTCACCAACATGATTACAATGAAAAGAAGAATTAGCAAAGGCAGTTACAGTCATAGATTGAGCTCTCGATGTAGAGCTTGAAGGTTATTGGAATAAAGTTTAATGCTGAGCTTCATTGAAAAATAGAGTGAACCCTGTATAAGATTACTTCTGTCTCTCATTTTGCCCAACTCTTCTTTCCTATTATCATTCCTCTCACATCACAGTGTGTTTCAAATGTACGTTTTGGTCCTGATGGATATAACACGGCAGTGATTCAACAAACACCCAGTTCATGACAGCTTTACCACTTTCTGTGAACTGATGAAAGTTTTCCACATTTCAGTCTAACCCACAAGATGACCTTTGCCCTCAGAGTGGTGAAGATAAGCAGATGGTCTCTTGGCAACTACCAAAAGAAGTCAAAGGAGCAAACAGATCAAATCTGATTTTCTCAGTGAAGACTAATGCTTTATGTTCACTGCATCTTCATCAGTTATTTTCAGATCTTCATTTTGTTAAATCATGTTAGTGTGCACCAGTCAGTGTGATCATGTGTCTTCTTGGCTCAGGTGAATTTTAAATGCAGCTACATTGAATATGCAGTCAATATGTTAGACCTATCCATACAAGTTGAGGAAAGAAATTGCACTTACTCCAAAGCTTTATGGGTTTAATTCGTTAATGCACTTAGACAAAAGAAGAGTGGGTCTGAAGGAAATAACTAAAAGAACACATGACTCATACCTGGTAGCAAAAATAACACTTTATAACCATAATAAATACATGGAAAATGAATATGTACTAAATTGTAGTTCATGCTTATTACTGCTACCGTCCACAAAGAATTAAATTATGTTTACTAATTATTAGTAATACTGTAATGTATATTATTTTCTCATTAGTTTGTGTAATATAAAATCATTTTTCAAATGATATGTTATATCATTGCTGATAAAAGATGGTAACAATTACATTCTGATTACATAAGAAAACTATAAACTATAACAGTTTATTGCTGCACACATTATAGCATTGAATATACTATATTAATGTATGTCAGTGGTTAATAACTGGTTTCATTTAAGGCTACACTGTCTAGGCATAGTATTTACCACTCTGAAACCCACAGTACCCATCATATGATCTCAACTACCACTGGGAAACTCCAATCTGCTGAGACCAACATAGATCAACCCTGCTGCCTTCACAAGTTAATTCATCATTTCAGTCTTACAATGTTGGAGTCATTTCATTCAGTCTTTCTTCTGCGCACTAGAAAAACTAGACCAAGACTGTTCCCCTGGTACAATTGAGACACTTGGTTTCTTAAACAAAAACCTTGAACACAAATGCAGAAAAACCAAAAGAAACTTTTCAGCTTGCATGGTCTAATAACCTGCTTGTGCTCTTCCTGCTGCTAGGGCATCTAATATTTTCTGGTCTGAAACAAATTAATAAAAATAAGCCACAATTTCTTTTTGACACTGTAACTAAACTCACTTGTAGACTGCCTTCTAGCTATATGTAACACCGCCCTTACTGCAACTGACTTTATAGAATTATACACCACTAAAACTGATGAAATCAGAAAAACAATATCCTCCACTCTCTCAATTCCCACTCAGGACGGGGCGATTACATCTTAATAGTTTTTGTCTCACAAACTCACCCGCTGTGAGATATTCTCCCTCGATACACTCCCTAAACTGGTACTCTCCTCCAAGTTATTAAGACCTTTTTCAAATTCTTGGCTCTCTGTTGGTGCAGATAATCATCAGCTGTGTTGTTAGTTGAATTTTAAAACAGCGGTTATCAGGGCTCTCCTAAAGAAACATAACCTGGACGTTGATTTGATCGACAACGACAGACCCATCACAAATCTGTCATTCTTTTCAAAACTCCTTGAAAAAGCAGTGGCTCAGCAAGTCATAGATCACCTCTCATCCAATAACCTGCATGACCCTCATCAATCCGGCTTCAGAAAATTCCACAACACACAAACTGCTTTGATGGAAGTAGTAAATGATTTACTACTTGCTTCAGACTTCAACTCAGTTTCAATATTGGTGCTCATACACCTCAGCACAAATTTCATAACAGATCATCGCATTCTATTAGATCAATTAAAAAATGATATTGGTATCAACAACTCTGATCTCTCCTGGTTTAGATCATACTACTGACAGAACAACTGTTAATCAGACCACAAGAAGGTCAGTTATGTTGAGTCACAGGGATCTGTGCTCAATCGTATTGTTTTCTCTAATTACATGTTCCCTCTTAGTACATTAATCACTAGGTTCCTATTCCTATGCAGATGATACTTAGCTTTACATCTCCAAGGCTGATGCCTAGCTTTAGCTGGTCAAACTGGAAGAATGCATATCAGAAATCAATCAGTGGATGTAATCTAACTTTACTGTTTTATATGCAGAGAAAACTGAAATGCTAATTCTTAGTCCAAAGCAGATTAGAAATAAATTGTGTGATATTACTCTGAACCTAGCTTGCGCCACAATTTCACAAAGTTCCTCCATTGGAAATCTCGGGGACGGGTCCTATTTGATCCTATTTGATCCTAAAAGATGTTTGATCTTTGATGCTAGATCTGACTTCAAGATTCTACTTTTAACTAATAATGCATGGACTTGCACCATCCTACTTATAATCTGTAGTCATCCCTTACCAGCTAGGGCTCCAGGATCTTAAAACGCTCATCCTGACTTTTTCAAAAATAAATAAAACGTTAGTAGATGGTAGGGCTTCTCTTATCAAGCCTCTCTTTCTTGAATTATCTTCCTACCCAAATTTGACAGCTAGTTTAGTTGACTCATTCAAAAGTAAACTCAAAACAGATATTTTCAGATCAGCTTTCAACCTCACTAAGTCCAACCCAAGTTCTAAAGTTCTGGTATCCAATTTATACTCCGTCTACGTGCGCATGGTTATGTATCCGTAATGTATGTTACACATTTTTGTGTATAAGTTGTGAGTAGGCAGAACTTGGTCATAAATGTGCTCAGGGCCTATAATGAGGAGGAGTTAAGCTGAAGAAAATGTCCTCAATCTTGTCTATGAAAAAGGTTACAAACTCTTTCACAGTCTGCATTTGAAGCAATAGGGAAACATGGTGATCCAGGGTTGACTAAATGATCGATTGTCCTAAGTAAGAACCTTGTGCTAGTTGGAGGTGATGAGCTATGAAAAATATTTTGCTCTTGCATCTTTAATTTCACTGCTATAAGATTGTAATAAAACTGTCATATGAGCATAGCGTACTGAGCTTTGATTTCCTCTACTGTCTCTTAGTCTTCATACACTCCATTTCCATGCCACGAACTCTTTCAGTAATCCAAGGTGATTCTCAAGATGATTTTTGATTTAAATTTAAATGTATGTTTCTGTGGAGCAACATTAACTAAAGCGGTTGTGCACATATTATCGAAGCAGTTCACTACATCATTAGCATTTGAAAGGAAATCTAGGGATTCACCAGAGTTCTTAAAGAATGAAGAAAATCTCAAAGTCCTGTTCACGATGTTCACATCCATAGTTCACAATTTTGAATTTTGAACTTAGTCCACTGTCCCAAAAAATAAACTAGGGCATGTTAATTTCCTCTGGGTTTTTATTTTTATTTTTTTTAATGAGCTGCTCGAAGCTATTCTTTTTGAATAGAACCTCTTCCTACCCATCAATCCCCACCCCCCAATCATTCCTACTTACCAGACTGTATAGAATCACATAGTTTGCTTTTAAAAGCCAAGAAAAACGATGAGCTTATGTTTTACCATTGTACCACTTACAATGTGCCATAATATGCAGAAAGTGAAAAAAGAGAGTAGATTCAATGGACATTTTATTTAACCCGCATGAAACAAACTATATAGCCATTCAATAACATGAAATAGATTCATATACTTAAGAACAAGCTTTTACAGGCGCCACCATTGCCTTCATTATAGTCGCAAGCTGAAAGATGTGTTATGATTTCAGTTCTACAGAGCACAATTTAGAGAAAGCAATCATGAGGGAAAAAGACCATGGTTTGCATCTAAGAAAAAACCTCCATGAGAATATTCTGAACTGTAGTTACTATGAACACCAGAGTCCAGAAGATGCCAAGTATCAACAAGATCCTAAGTACCAAGGAAAGGAAATGTAAACTAAAGTGTAGCCTAGTCTGTTTAGGGTACAATATTCAGACAACATATTTTAACATCCTCTAAAAAGAAAAGAACTGAAAGTAAACACTGAGTAAACAATGAGTAAGTCATTCTCATTCGGTTTGATTTTCTATCTCACTGACTTGTTGTTAGCCCTTACAAAAAAGCACAGCTCTTAAATCTCAGAAACACACAGCTCCAGCTTTTAACACACATACAGTTTTCAACACAACTCTATTTTAGGGGCAGATTTCCCCTGTGTACAAGTCAGAGGCTCTAGCCAAAGCTTTACAGAGCAATATTCAGCCAACATATTTTAACATCCTCTAAAAAGAAAAAGTAAACATTGAGTAGACAAACATAAAAAAAAGTAATTCATTTTTTGATGTTATCATGCAGCTACATCTCTGCACACCAATACATTCGTTTCCAATATGTTGTACCACTTCTATAGCTCCACAAAAAAGGTTACAACAATAGATACTGACAGTACAACCCACCGATAAAAGGAGTTTAAATCTTTTTGTTGGCATTCAAGAGCAGTTGCTTCTCAAAGTTGGCATCACCAAGCCTAAATATTTAACCACCAGTGCTGAAGAGCGTCTCCACTGTAGCGCTTGAGGGGAGTGCAGTGTTGTACTTTATTAACAGCTTTTTGAGATTAGGCAGCAGCATGAACTCAGCAAACCCATCTGTGATTGGTGCGTCCAAATAAAGTTTTCAAAGGATTCTGTGGATTTCTTTTAGATCTGAAATGTGATGCTGCCTCGTATTTCTTGTCAATGTCACCACAGTTTTAAATTCTTGTTTTAACATTGCTCTGAACTGCAGGTGTGAGCAAGCCTCCCAGTCTTGTTTTTAGTAATTTCATGCTGTTCTTTATGAGGGGACGGCATGCAATCAGATCTTGTGTAGGAGTAGGCTTTGTGCACTTAACCAACAAGCCATTCACATCACTTAGCAGTTGTGCAATGGTTGCAGCCAAGTACCCAAGAAAGATGTTTTTCTCCCCCTGGAGGATGTTCAGTGCACATCATAAGGGCCTCATTACATCCACAAACTTGTGTATGAAGTTGATTTCCTCTGGAGAGAATTGACTCATCACAAGCAGTGTGCAGGATAAGTTTGTCATATGCAGAAAAGGCCACAATATCAGTCTAAATGGTATCTGCCTTGGGGCTTAATGTTGCAATGTGAGACTGTTGCTTCATAGCCAGATCTGTAGAGTTCCATTGTGTGTCAAAGGCCAAGCTTTTCCTTGACAAAATGAGATGCTTTTGGGCTTTGTGTACCCATTCCACAGAGCAGACACCTGTGCAAAAACAGCCCTATAGACCGTGTTTTGTATTGTCTTTTGATGATCTTTTCCACATCTTTGGCAATTAAATTTAAGGTGTGAGCCATGCATCTTCTGTGAGACGGACAACAGGGATCTTCTAAAGCAGAGAGATGCTTAAGTTCCATTTCATCATCTTCATCTGAGCCCTACATCATGATTTTTGGTCTTCATCATTGTTAACACCTGGTTCTGGATAATCAACAGCAACATTTGCCCAAAACAAAATTTGCAGTGTGTCCATCATGGTACACACAATCTTGTTTTGGATTTTAAATTTTTTATGCACATCTGACATCGCTTTTTCAAACCCATTGTATGTGTTCTCCTTTGAAAAGCTGGCATGCAAGTACTGCAGAGCTTCTCTGAGACACATCTGCTGTTGTGCATACAGCATCAACTTCAGAAGGTTCAGCCAACAGGTCCTAATTATTTTCCTTGAATGCCTTGTTCAACAGTGTTTGGGCCTAACGTTTTGAAATCATACGCCTGGACGGCTGCAAACCAGTAACTAAACTGATGAACAATACCTTTTCAACCTTGGTCTTCTTCTTGTTGGGAAGCAATGGTACTGTAACAGATCCTTTACAAAAGGACTTGACTTGGGTGGAGGAACTTTGCGTCTGTTGCTTTGTAGTCTTGTAGATTTTGAGGTAGGGTAACCAAAATCAGAACTTTAAGGGCATCATACTGTAAAGGCAATGCCGGGGTGTTGGTTCAGTCTTAGTGGATAAAAGGTGTGATGTGGTTTGGGTTGAGACAATCCCATCAAAAAACGTATGGTCAGTTAAGGAAAGAAGTAAAGTTTTATGAAATTGGATATTTCTATTAGCTATCTAAGAGGGAGCATTAGTCACTTCTGCCCCCACCTTCTCATTCTAGGGTCTCCTCTGCTGCTTCTGCTGTTTTAGTGATAACTACCCCAAAGTAATGGGACTGATGTGAACAGATATAAACATTGTGTATTTTTTCTACCACAAGTCCGTAGACTTTCCACTGTTTGTCCACTGTTCTGCCAGAGAGGCTGTTTCATGATTTTTCTTTGCCTTTTTAATTAGTTACCCTGTTGGAAAAACACACAAAATCATACAGAGATAGAAAATAACACGGTAGACACAGACCTGCAAACACATACATAGTTAAACAGATGCTTATAGCAGCTACATATCATCTGTCTTTATTTCCTATCTCCTTAAATCTAATTAGTATGAGCTTGTATATGATGTTTCCAGGGGGAGTTTGTCTTCCTGAGAGTAATAAGAGCAGAATATTAAACTTCCTGCTTGATAAACCTAAAAAAAAGTGATGAGGCCAGATGCCACGACTAGCTCCAGCTAAACTCACTCATTTATCACTTAATATGAACCATTTGATATTAGACCTATCTTGGTTACCAGTTTTGACTTAGCAGATGTGGAGCGCAACTCCAACTCCCTCTCTGGTTTCTGAACACTGTGTCCATCAAAGTCCACATCTCTGTGACCAACTTCAATTACTAAAAACATGATTGCTAATAAAGAAAAGGTCTTTGACAAAGACATGAGTTGTTCAGTAAGATTTGCTTGCTCGGTTCATTTTGTGGATTGCTTTAAATATACAGAGTCATGGTCAAGATGTTCCCTGTGACCAGCATTAGATAGCAGTTTAATCTATGCTTTGTGACCAATCCTGTTGTCAGACAATGTCAATCTTGTGCAATTCTGCAAAACCACAGAAAATGTTTTATGATGTTTTTAATGAAAATGTTAAATGGCAACTGAAAAACTTGGCTAAGGGTAGGGAAAGATTTTGGTTACAGTAAACTGCAAACTGCAGTCCCCTACATGAAAATAAAATGTGCTACAAGCCCATCCAAAACCTTACTTTTCGCCTGACTACATGAAGGACACAGTACTTCCTGCATTGGCAATGAATGTTGGCTTTCATCCTAAATTGTGAGATTCATACCATGTCCAATACGGACATAATTCCTGGGGATACTGTGTATAGACACAATGACATAAATATGCTACCTATACAATTGTTCTAGCATCTGAATGTTTATTGGAATAAAGTTTAATGCTGAGCTTCATTGAAAAAAAGAGTCGGCCCTCTTCAATATTACTTTTGTCTCTCATCTTCCCCAACTCTTCTTTCCTATTATCATTCCTCTCACATCACAGTGTGTTTCAAATGTACGTTTTGGTCCTGATGGATATAACACAGCAGTGATTCAACAAACACCCAGTTCATGACAGCTTTACCACTCTCTGTTAACTAATGAAGGTTTTCCAAGTTTCCGTCTAACCCACAAGATGACCTTTGCCCTCAGAGTGGTGAAGATGAGCAGATGGTCTCTTGGCAACTACCAAAAGAAGTCAAAGGAGCAAACAGATCGATCAAATCTGATTTTCTCAGTGACAAGAGTATTGCTTCACGTTCGCTGCATCTTCATCAGTTATTTTCAGATCTTCATTTTGTTAAATCATGTTAGTGTGCACCAGTCAGTGTGATCATGTGTCTTCTTGGCTCAGGTGAATTTTAAATGCAGCTACATTGAATATGCAGTCAAAGCTGTCTGTACAAATTTAATGTTCAACTTGAGCTAAGAAATTGCACTTACTCCAAGGCTTTATGGAACTAATTCATGAATGCATAAAGGCAACAAAAAAAAGTAGGTCTGAGTTTTTCATTGAATATGAGAAAGTCAACTCAGTCAAAGTGTGAACTGAAAAACATGACACATACTTCATACAATGCTGGTGTCTATGTTGAAAGCGAGCAGAAAATAAAGAGTAAGCAAAACAAGACTAACCTTTTACAGCCATGGTAGCAGCTCTAGATCGTACTCTTTCATTTACAGAGACCCAACATTCCCCCATCAACAATCACTTGGTGACAGTGGCATAAACTTCTCTTTAATGGGACAAAACCGTGAGCACAAGTGGGGTCTAGGTAGACGTCCATCTGCCTTAACTGGTTGGGTTGAGAGAGAGGGAGAGAGACACAGAGAAGCACAGCAACAACAATAATATTATTTGTGGCCCTATCTGTGGTGAGCAACCTTGTCCTGTCGGGAAGTCCTCACCCCAATAATTTGTCTTAAAAATGAAAATGGTAATTGAAACTGTCAGTTGTTTTTGTCCCAAATTAGTCAAACTACTAATTGATTTTGATGTCATGTCTGAGAAACACCCTTTCATGTGTCTCTATGTTCCTTTTCATCTTTGTTTCTTTAGGTCATGGGATGAGTTCCATGATTGTGCCAACGTGGCGATGGCTGGCTGTCCAGAAGAAGCAGCAGCTGTCTGGGAGTCTCTGCGTCAGGAGTCCAAGAAGATGCAGTTCTCAGGGAACCTCTACGACATGTGCTCCAACCGCAACAGCCATCCAATAGCTTCAGTCTCCCCACACGGCTCGCCCAACCAGGAAGAGATCAACCAAGAGTCCCTAAGAGGGCGTGCCGGTCATTTCTGCCCCCACTGTCTCATGCTACTGTCTCCTCTGCTGCTGCTGCTGTTTTGGATATAACTCCCCTTAAGAAATGGAACTAATGTAAATAGATATAAACTTTATGTATTTTTTCCTCCTCAAGTCCATAGACTTTTCACTGTTTTGCCTCTGCTCTGCTAGAGAGGCTGTTTCATGCATATTCTCTGCCTTTTTAATTAGTTACCCTGTTGGAAAAACACAAAATATCATACAGAGATAGAAAATAACACTCTACAAACAGACCTGCAAACACATACACAAGCCCCTTTCACACAGCCTGTTCAAGGTGGGAATGTGGTGCTGTTATTTAGCCTGTAAACATGAAATGAGGATGCATTATTGTTCCACCATTAGGTTGGCAGTGGAGGTAGTCACATTGTCAGATTGACATCTGTGTCAAAGGGAGAGCCGGCATGTTGGGACTATACACACTAGACACTAACGCTGTTTTGTTACACATCCAGCCTCTGAGTCTGAAATACCGGCATGCTATCTAAAATGACACATGGGAGCGGCATTATGTCAGCTTTTTTTGGTTCAGTGTAAAAAAGCAAAGTTGTCATAATGACAGGTCTTCTTCATGGCAATAGTGTGGAATCCCTGAATAACAGGGGCTACATGTCATCTGTCTTTATATGCTATCTCCGTATGTCATAAATATGAGCTTGTATATGATGTTTCCAGGGGAGTTTGTCTTCCTGAGAGTAATAGGAGCAGAATATTAAATGTCCCGCTTGATAAAACTAAAAAAAAAGAGGTGAGGCCAGATGCCACGACTAGCTCCAGCTAAACTCACTCATTTATCACTTAATATTAACCATTTGATTTTAGACCCAACTGGTTGACTAACTCCAAATTCCTCTCTGCTTTCTGAACACTGCGTCTATCTAAATTGGACAATTCTGCAAAAATGTTTAATGACATTTTTAATCAAAATGTTAAATAGCAACTGAAATATTTGGTTAAGGGTAGGGAGATATTATGGTTACAGTTGGTACACTGACAACAGATCTGTGTCAGGATGCAAATTGCAGTCGCCTATATGAAAGTCAAACTTGCTACAAGCCTATCCAAACCCTTACTTTTCGCCTTAGTGCATAAAAGACACACTACTTCCTGCGTTGGCAATGAGCGTTGGCTTTCGTCCTGAATTGTGAGGTTCATACTTGTCCAATACAGCTAAATTCCTGGGGATACTGGGCTGTAGAGACACATTGAAATAAAAATAAAAAATGTTTCCAAAATCTCATCTGCAGTCCTGCATTAAAATACTGTGAAGTCTTGCAATTCTGTCAAGAGTGTTTTGTGTCAGGCAGATTTTGAACAGAGCCATCTGCTTCTTGAGCTTGAAGATCCTCCAGACTTCATTTTTGCTATATTGCACCCATCAAATCCCCCAACAATCTGGTCAAATCCATGAACCCATCTATCTATTTCACTCAAAAATACATCAAATTACATTAGGTTTATATTGGCTCTGATATTTCATTGTGTCTTTAAAGCCTTCATGATTTTGATTGGTCTAAAAGATTCAAACATCTTAGAATGTTTGTGTGTACCTGCTGCAGAGTGAGAGTGGGTTCCTCAAGGCCTTTCCTCTGTGATAGCATAATTGTAGTGTCGTCATCAGTCTGGTTAAACACAAGAATAGAGGTTTTTCCATTTGCCTTGACGGTACTGTACATATAAACTAAATATAGTCTCTCTCAATGGTCCTGGCTCAATATAGTGAACAAACAAAAGCCCAAAGTCAATTATCAGAACAATGCTTCAGAAACAGAGAATGGAATAGTGTACTCTCCTCCAAAAAAGGAACTATTTTGTGTTACAAAGCCTTACTTTGTTTCTCTGATTGTAAAGGTTCTTAGGAAAGGCTTGTGCAGCACTGTGCGTTATGAACATCATCACAGCTCATATTGTACAG
This sequence comes from Scomber japonicus, assembly GCF_027409825.1. NCBI lineage: Eukaryota > Metazoa > Chordata > Actinopteri > Scombriformes > Scombridae > Scomber > Scomber japonicus. The sequence continues at coordinate 28,907,244 of NC_070582.1, read as the reverse complement.
ACAGTTAGTAGAAAGGCAAATAGGAAGGAAACACTGAAGAAATTAAAGATGATTTAGATTTGTGTAGGTCTCAGCTATATTGCTGGGAAGACATTCATGCATATCAATAGTTTCAATCAGAGAATGGTCCTTTAATACTCTAGTCTTTTTTCTTCTTTTTTTTAGACAATGTATACAATTTGACTTTGGCTATATTTCCTGAGAAAATACATAGTCATTTCTCTTTTACATATCAAACCATGAAAAATGGACTGTCATGGATTCCAGGAAGATATAACAGCTTCCTGTGCAGCAGCTGCAGAAACACGACTTTTTAGCTGAAGTTTAAGTGAAGACAGAGTGTGCTAGAGTTGTTTTTATTTGGTGCTTGCCCAGGTATGAAATCCTCCAGGGTTCCTCCTTGGCATCCTATATTGTAGCCCTACAGTATGGGACCAATATGTACTCCAGTTAGACTCACAATCCTCTTACATGCCAAATGTATTTCATGCTCCAGGAATCATAGTTTGGCCCTGCAGGCCTGCTGAAGCTGCTTATTATTCTAAGTGGCTGTGGGTAACAGTTGTTTCTGTCTGGCCCAGGATCAGAAATACCATCAGATTAGAGACAGACACAGAAAAAGGAGAGATGAGTACACCTGGAAAACAAACACTGTTCTGCCTAGTTGAGAAGCAGTAGATTGAATCCACCTGTCTAGCAGTAAGTGTGTGTTACACAGGGGGCTTTAGGTTGTAGGTTTAGTTTTCTTTCTTCACAAATAAAAAATCAAAAAATCAAAGCAGCCCAACTTTAAAGGGTTATGCTAGAATGTGTTGAAGTACCTAAAATTCTCAGAGGCTGCAACGGTATGCTGACTTTAAGAGAGGTGAAAATAAATAAAAACAGGTTACACAAGTAGAACTGATTGAGCCTGTCTACCTCGCCAGATCAAATTCATTAGACATACCTACAGGGTTGAATTCATTGTGGAAAACAGATCCGGAGACAGTTATAAAGATGTGAGATATTTTTTGTCTTATTCGGTTTTGGATATATATATCAAATGTAAACTTTTCATCTAAAGCTTGTTATAGCTTTGTTATTCTTCTTCTTCTTCTTCTTTTTTTTACCAGTTTTATGTACATATTGACCCTGGATTTACACACACTCACTAAACCCAGTAGCAACACTGTGAGGAAATCTCATAGGCTAAAGGAACTGTGCAGAAAGAGAGTAAGCTTTCAAAATGGAAAAAAAAACCTCCAATCAGCCCACAGCTATTTTTTTTTTTTACATAAGGGATATCCACAGATATGCTTGGATGGTTTAAAGAGGCTGCTGTAGTTTTGAACTTTAATTAAACTGACAGAATTAGCAATTAGAGGCCTCAATGGCTAAATCACTATGGTGCAACAATCTGAAAAATATCTCCATGGAGCTCGGATAAGGTGTTGTCACTGGAAGCTAAATCTGAGTAAATCATAAACATGTGGCTACGTACTGTATGTTTGAAAATCAGATTGCATGTGTTGGTGTGTAAATCCATGTCTTCAGTGAGCTCAGTCCTCATAACCTCACCAATATCATCGTTTTTATGGGAATATAACTAGTTCAGATTAGATTTTAGAGGTGTTACTTCCACAGTGGTCTAAAGCACGCACACAAAAAACCTCATGAAAACTCTTTTATGAGAAGATATGTTTCATGTAAGGCAGATGGACAAATCTGATTTCAGAGAGGTTTTCAATAAGACTGCAGTGAAAATGCAACGTTATTGACCAAAGCAGAGCAGGGAATTCTTCTCCAGCACTGCATTTGAGACTGTACATCTCTTCGCCTCCAGCAAAACCTTGGCGCTCTGACAAATAGGTTAAATTGGACAGGAAGGACTGCAGGAGAAACATGATTAAACACCAATGTATCATTGTCACATTAACGGTACAGTACATTTAGTGTTATTATTGTGAGCAACTGGCAGTGATGCTCATATCACACTATTGTTAGTGCAAATGTCCACTAATAATAGTATATTAGACATTATACATTATATACATTTTACATAAAGCCTTTGCTGCATGATGTTCTCACTCTCTCTCCACTGGAAGACTATTCATTTGCTCTTGCTCTACAGATAAATATGTTCATGGTTGGGACATCTCACCAATGTTTTTGTCTTGTTTAGCAGCAAAAACACAGTCCTCTAGCTAGAGAGCACATTAACCAGGACCATTAAAAGTTTCATTGTGGCCTTTTCACAAAAAATGTAATATTACTCCGATATTTTCAATATTTTTCTCTTCTAAAAAGAAAAAAGTATGGGTGACAGATAAAGGGTTTGGTAAGAGCAGTTTAGCAAATTCAGGTATTTTTCCAATCGGGAACCAGATCCAAAATGGAACCGGCTTTTCAGAACGCAACACACTAAATATGTTGGAATTAAAATCGCCCTCAACATTTAATTCCTTACATACTTAAACCTATAATTTCTTTGCTGTGGTCCGAATCAGAGGAGGAGTTGGTAAACTTGTGTTTTCTTCTTGGAATAATTCAAACAAACCATAAATCATCACTAAAAGCCACATGAGAACATTCACTCAGCTCATTTGTTAGTTTTGTCCTGACAGGAGAAAGGACATAAACACAGGAGGAAGGTCCTCTGGCTAAATATGAGGAAGGCAATGTATTTTGTGGCTAGTCCAAGGCGGATCTTAATTCACTCTGGCTAGTGAATGGGAGCTGTTCAGCTCCAACTTGCAGAGTACTTCTTGTAGTTTGGTTGAACAGAAGTAGGGATCATGTTCCTGCCACAAGCCAACCGTTCCAGGATTTGTTTTGTGACCGCACTGAGACCAGTTCCTCAAAGGGTCTTTGTACAGTTGTTTAGGTTCAAACCTGAGTTCAAATGCTGTTTCAGGTTTCCCTAAACACATCATTCCAAAAGGAATAACTAACCAAAGTCTGATTCAACAACAGTTAAAACAACACTTCTGAAAAACCTTAGCTTTGTGATTTTTTTCCCTCTCTGTTTTTGCTCAGTGTGGTCTGGTTTGTGACGCAAAGCACTCCAATTCATTTCACTCTAAATCCAGACTGCTGGTGATGTGGAGGCTGATAAACACTCCATAACTTCTCAGCAATGGTCTCAACTGTTTACTCTAAATATTCTAATGCCTTTTTATAATACAGTTATCAAACATTAGTTTAGATTAGAAGATTAATAGCAATCTAATGTCTGTGTCTTATGCTGACAAATTAACCCATTGTATCCTTTTAGTTTCCATAACAACAATAACACACTCTTAATACATACATAATGGTGGATGAATCAAGAACATAAGTACACACTTTACACACTGCAAGACGCTTACCAACTCCGACTAAACATCACTTTTAGCAAGCAATGTTTGAGTGTGAATAAACATGACCTAGGCTGGGAGAGAAGTGGCAGATGGCAATGTAAAAAATGCATGACATTTTGACCAGAGGTTTAGGCGGAACAGCGGGGGAAGGGCCGAGGGGGGGGGGGGGGGGGGGCATTCTGTGACAGGACGGACAGACAAACTCTCACCTGGGTACTAGATTCATATACTCGCCTCCAGCCAAGTGGCTGCAAGCACAGCTGTATTTTCAGACTCAAGAGTTGGAACCTGAGGCATCCCAGTTTTAATTACAGATTAAAGACAAAAGACATTAAGACAAAAGAGAAATTATTAGAGACTGAAAACTTGGGAAACTGAAGTACAAGACAAATATGGCTTTGCCCTATGTATGTCATTGAAGATGCATTTGGTGAAGATTAAAGAGAGTGATGATAGGAAATAATTGTACTTCTTCCTTTTTTTACGCTTATAAAAAATGCTTTATTGCTGATCTAGAGGAAGAAAAGCATATTCAGATAAATCTAAATGCCTCTTCTCTTCATGTCACACACACACACACACACACACACACACACACACACACACACACACACACACACACACACACACACACACACACACACCACTCAAATAAATTAAAACAGCTACTTCTGAACATGGAGACTCTTACAACTTTTCGCTTCATATGTTGCATGACAAGAAATGCACAGATTGACAATGAGTTTGATCACTTAATATATAATAACAGCTCCATAAATATGAATGTATATAGCAGTAATATATTTCATGTGTATATAGACAAAGACATATATACCCTGCAAGTGCTACTTTTAAAGCTTTAACATTTTCTATTAGTTGTGCTGTATTTGACACCTCACAGGCCAAGCAGAATACACACACTGTGTTAGTTAATGACTAGTCTAATAAGAAGTTAAAACCTCTCACGTACAGGATTTCCACCTTTAGTCAAATGCACAGTAAACTGTAAAAAAAAAAAAAAAAAAGAAAAGAAAAGTAAAGAAAGCAGCTCCACAAAAACACTGTGGAAATATTTAACTTGTTTGTCCTTCTCTCACTATATTGTAGTCTTTGTACCGCAGATGATGATTGTTTTGTGTGTTCAAGGTTGTGCGCAAGTATACGTGTGATAGAGAGAGACAGCGAAAAAGAGATCAGATCTCCCACTGTGGTGTAAATTAGCTTGTTGACTTAATTGTTTATCCACACAACACATTGTACATGTCATTGTTACTGATTAAACTGCTTTTCTCTGCCGCTTCCCCCCGATCCAGCTGTCGTTATCGACCCTTGCTTGTTTCTAGAAATAGCATGCCGTGCTGAGATTTCGTTGCCTTTCTATGTGTGAGAATCACAACTAAAGCCAGTGTGTACATGTATGATCCTGATACACATGTTAAGTCCGTACATTACATCACACACCTACGTGAACCTGAAAGACAAAGAGAGTGTGTTTCTGCGGACAAAAAAAAAAAGCTCCCAGCTGACTTTAAAGTGGCGCTGCTGTTGCTCCTCGGGGCTTCCCATCAAACAGAATGGAGATCCAAACAGCTGGGATCATGGATGAAGGGTGGACTTTTCCAGGGATGAAAGCAGGAAGCTACACAACAAAAGCTCTGCACATAAAGATCACATGGCTGTATCTTCTGTGGACAGCATCTATAAGCTCTGTGCTGTACATCTGTACATACAGCTAAGCATCGTTTCAAAAAGGTGCCGACACAGCATTTTCTATTCTCTAAAAGAACTTTCACTCTTTGTGAAAATCTTCTGTATTTGTCCTTGTCAGTCTGCTGGTATCTGCTCCATCTTTCTGCTCTTGTTGCAGGTATTTCATCCTTCCATCCTTATATCCATCCATATGTAGTATGTTTTGCTACCTTTATAGAAAATTATTAAACTGGTGCTGACTGACTAATTGAGTGTGTTCATGTTACTCTCTCTCTCTCTCTCTCTCTCTCTCTCTCTCTCTCTCTCTCTCTCTCTCTCTCTCTCTGCACTATATATACTGTACATATAAAGTCACCAGCCACTTCATTAGGTACACCTGTACAATCTAATTCAATCCAATGCAACAGCTCAGCTTTAAATTCTACTTTTTCCAAGTTTATACATTTTCAGTAGTGGGTGGTGGTGGCATACTGAGGTGCATTATATTGAATGGTGTTCCTAATATTTTGCCCCTCTAATGTATGTTAATGGAGTAGACAAAATATTAGGAACACAATGTAATGTTCTTGCTGCAGACATTACTTCTGTAACTGCTCACGTTACCATCTATAGCTTTTCGGTGCGGCCACAAAGACATGTATGGAAGTTCTTTAACGACACCACTATTGAAGGAGCACAAGACAAATTTGAACAGGAGTCAATTTCCAAGTTAACATTGGCGAGCAGGGACAAGGGTACATTTGAAGAGAAATTCTAACTTTTATTCATAGTTTGAGCCAGCAGGATTCTGCAATTTATTCAGTAGACTGGAGACACCTTGGCTTATATGGATTTTATGCGCTCTCAGTTTTAACAGTTTGCATTACTTGCTTGCCAATTCCAAATGAGAAAAGAATTAAATTCTTTGGATTTGACCTGAACATAAACTTTCGTCCTTTTAGACCCCTCTAGGCAAAGATGTATTTTGGCCATCATTTCTATCAGTAATAACAACAATATCCTGGGAACACGGCAACAATGGTAAAGAAACACCAGAGAGGAAAAAGTCTATTTAGTGTATTACAAACATCACAGACTGACTTCCTGCAGCTTTGACCATAGTTTCGCATGTTTTCCTGTTCACTACAGGGATTAATATTGATTTCCAGATAAAGTGATTTAGATAATCTGGCTAAACTGTTAGCCTGTCTGCCTGGGGGTCAGCTTTATGTTCCCACAGCTCTATGTTCCCACATCTCTTAATAGAATCACGGATTCTCTGTCTGTTGTCCTGTCTGTCCTGTCTGTCCCCTCTTGTTCCATCTGTCCCCTCTTGTCCCCTCTTTGTACACAGGAGTTAATGGGACTGTCAAAACTCTGAGAATATCAAAGGCTCTAGGAATTCTGGCTTGAGGGAATTCAGTTTCTTGTGAAGTTGAGTGTGCCTATTGTGGTGGGTTACCCTTTGGATGGCCACTTTGACAGCTTGGAGTACTTGCCTCTAGTGTCCAATGGTGCGCTGCTCCTTAAGTGTACATGTACAAGAGGTAGTGCAAAACAATGATGGTATCACATTATGATCTAGGGCAATTTTTATTATTTTTCTTTTTTAAGATATGTTTTTTGGGCATTTTTGTGCCCTTATTTGAATTTTGGGAGGAGAATGCAGCATTAAACCGTGGGTGTGGATTGAACACTTATGGTTATCCCACACTATGCTATCAGGGCACCACCAAGGGCAACTCTTAAAGGTGGCATCCATATACGTTGTTCTGCATTGTTGCAGCAGTCAGGTGTATGAAGTGTTAAAGCTGTTTAAAGAGGCCACTCTTATACTAATACACTCCAGCCTGCCATGGTAGAGAGGGTATCATCATTTGTGTTTATGTACTGATTAATTACACTAAATATAATTAACAGTATTAGTGAGCTTTAGGTGCTGCTAGGCAGATTTTGTTACCTTCAAATAAAGCTATACGCTAGCTGCTTCTCCCTGTCACCCTCGTTATACTAAATTAAATGAACTGCCTTGTATTTAACAGAGTCTTCTCCTCAGACCCTCTACAAGAAACCAAACCCACAACTTTCACCTCCTTAGGAATCTTCTGGAAGTGTCATGACGTTGAAACAAGGCAGATAAAGGCAGATTATTCCACAGGTTTTATGCTTCTAAAAATATTTTCTTTTTTTTTATTCCTCTGACATTTCAGATTAAAACACCACCTGATAACTCGGTGTGTTTGCAGCTCCAAATGGCTGCAAGAGATAACTCTGTAATTTTGAACTTCAATACCCACAAATCCTTTATGGTGACATCACTAAGAAGTACAATGCTCCAGCCTATGACCCTTTATAGCAAAGGAGAACAGAGCATAGAAGGTAGTAAAGGTCTTACACTGCTGAGTGCAGCTTTTTCTAGACAGTGCTGCTCTCTCTGCTGTGTGGTGAACAGATGGGATTTTTAAGTATGTAGAAGTAATCCCTGTGAGTGAAAAGCACTGGCTTCAGACTGCCTTGAACGCTCAGTTTCTATCAGCTTTTTCTTTATATGGTCATCTGCTCCAGCATTTCTTCATTGTTTTGGGGTATTCACGCTGAGCCATGACTCAAGTCGAGCTGGCACACTGTGAGTGATTTTCCATTACGCAGTAGGGCAAAATAAAATAAGTATTTTACCTGTTGGAGGTGTGCTGCTCATCTGCAGCTCTTCATCAAACATCATCATCACTGTGGCTGTTTCTGCTTGGACTGTTCCTCTCTGCATTATTTCTAACTGATCTGCGGAGCAAAGAGCTCCATATGTTGTTGTGTTGAGCGGTTGTTAGTACCGCTAACAAAACGCTGCTAATTCATTGAAGAGGACGTTTCATTTCCTATAAATTCTTCACAATAAAAGCCATTATTAAAAGGTTCATATGGCTGCCACTCAGCACAGAGTCTTGCATGGATTTGGGTACCAGACCTACACATTTTGATGAAACAGGTGAAAAATACCTTACTGTGTAATTTGCAGGTATGGGTCGGGTTGGACACATGCAACAGCGGGTCTAAAGTGCAATGCTTAAGCTATTTTTAAAAGATAATTTTAAAAAATATAAAAATATATATTTTTAGTAACACATCCATAACAATATGCCCACAATTCAAGTTGATAAAAGCTTTTTTTAAATCATGTAGATTATTCGTGCATATGTCATTCCTGAACTTACACTGCAGTTGTTGAAATGGATCCTGAGGAGCTGAGAAAAAGAAAAGCAAGTGGAGTTTTTTTTTTTTTTTTTTTTTTTTGCATCCGATGTAGACTGATTTTTATTAGGGTTCGGGTCGGGTTTCGGTTCTACTGAAAGCAGGTGAGGTACAGAATTTAATTAGTGATGCTGTTGGAACTCGGTAAAGCTTCTCCTATCAGAACAGAGTTGGCTTATCAGGAATGCAGCCTTAAAGAGACAGAAGCGAAAACTGCCCTTTAACTTTAAATCATGCAAAACTACTCTAGTAAAGTCCCAGAATAAAAAAGATAGAGCTGGAAATGCGCATAAAAAGTCCCCTTCAAATTTGTATTCTTCGTTTCCTGCAACCAGAAAAGTGAACACATACAAAAGTAGAATTTTATGGGGGCAAGAAACAGGGGTCTGCTACAATTTACAGGAATTGGACACACTTTTTGTTGCAGCCACACATGATTTATTCTCAAGAATAAGGTATATCTGCCTCTTAGAATCTTCACAAAATGCGTTTTTGTAAGTAATGTGTATTTGAAGTGGCCTTACTGCATCAAAGCTTCAAGGAGTTCTAGCTGAACATGTTCAGAACAAAGCAAAGGAGGTGAACTTACAGTGTGTGCCTGGCAATAATGAGTACCACCAACTAAAAGGGAAAGTCTTCTGTTGCTTTCTGTAACAGCAGCTCAGTATCAGCCCCCATGCTGAACAAATGGCTTTAGTTGGACTGAATTTCCTCTCTTGCTTCTTGCGTCGTGCTTGAGTGTTTTCTGTGACTATCTGAAGATGTCATGCACAACATGATGTGTCATTCCCTTGAAAATAAAGGCTAAGGTTCAGTGTTTTCCCTTGGGTTAAGGCTTTGAGAGTGGATTCCAGGAAACACTATTTTTGCACATTATGGTCATTATGTGAAATATGATTCAGGATACTTACACACTGGCTCAACTCCTCATGTTCATGCAAAACCACCACAAGGATAGTTTTACCCTCTTGAGCCTCTGAAAATATCTCTTGTGTGAATATGGTAAGAGATGTTGTCCTGCACTGGGCAGGCTTTTGCTGCTGTTTGCATACAGTGTACTAAAGATATGCATCACAATATAGACAAAATATATACACAAATCTGACATATGTTGTAGAAATTACACAAATAGTGTATTTCCAAAACAAAGTTACATATATATATATAGTTTTAAAGTATAAAATGTCACATTGTCAAGTGCATTTTTACAACTTTATTTCAATTTCAGAATGTTAATGCCAAAAAAATCTGATATGAATACTGTAGATTTTTTAATATCAATTGTACATTCATCCACCTCCAGCCTGCTGATAGACTCAAACCACAATACACAAGATATAAATGTTTCTTATACGTTCCACATTTTATGAAAATCTAACGAGTGTGGTTCCACTGAAAACCACAAATGTCAACCTTCTGGTGGCACTTGAGGGAGCAAAGTTATTAGAGAACATCCTCTGAGGATCATGAATGTCTGTAGAAAATTTAATTGCAATGCATCCAATAGTTGCTGAGATATTTTGGCCTGGACTAAAGAGGTGTCTGGCCTTCGTTCATCCCTGCACTGTGCTTCATAATCACAATATGGAGGGGGAGATGGTGAGTGAGAGTCTCAGGGTCTCAGGTGAAAGCCGTGCATGTTATGCAGGAGTTGCTCCAAGTTATTTGGATGGTTTTTGCAGATGAATATTTTATTACAGCCGGATGCTTCAGTAAACAGAGATGCAGCAGCAGTTTATAGAGTGAAGATGAAGTCCCAGAGCTCCCTGGGTTTACACAGTAAGTGCATAAGCACGTGTAAACACACACTCCAATAGTCCGGGGCACTGACACACACACAGTAACAGCACACACACACTTGCAGACTCAAAAACTATACCTACACTTATAGTATAGATAGTGTGAAGGTGTTACAATATTAGTTTGGACTCAAAGGCCACCATTTTCTATGTTTCCGATAGACAATAAACTGCAGACATCCAGCTCCAGCTGCCTCAATTATGGAGAAAGCTTCTTCTCAGGGTTGTGTTCAGAGAGATGTGGGTATAAATCTGTGTAAATTTGTTATTTATTCATTTTGACCTTGAGGTGCAAATGTGTCCAACATGGTGGCGGCTCTCCTGCACATATATGAGACAGCTGTAAAGAGCATGATTATACACACATAAAAACTGCAGTAAGCTGAATTGTAATAGTAATTAATTATGGATGTATTAAATGAAGTTAAAGCACACTCCTGACTCCTTTAATCAAATGCATCTTTGTTCTGTGCTGCCTTTGTTAGGGAATCAGTTGAACTGTTAAAAAATCATCAGGAGCTCTAGTTAAAGAAGACACTTTGCACAATTTTCAATGATGAGATCCCTGGTTTCCAATTCAACTCAATGTTTTTTATATTGATAAATGTAGTTGTTTTTAAAAAAAATGGCACATACAATATGTATTTTTTAGCTGGGGATGTAATTAAAGACTTGATCTTGTATTCATTGAAACATAAAAACATTTTCCATACTTGCCCATCCAGTGGAGCATCACAGGGAGTTTGAGACTCTCCTTACATGCATTTGGGTGAGAGGCAGGTTGCCAGTCTATCGTAGGGTTACCTCACAGACATGAAACACTCACATTCACACTCAAATTCTTGTGGGAGTGAATCCCCACAGAGTCAGAGAGAAAATGCAAACTCCACAAGGAAAATCCCAAGATGAGATATTTAAACTTCGGACCTGATTTGATTAATTGCTTGTCGTTAAATGACAAGCTGAATAATTACCTCTACAACATTTTCATCACTCACTCACTCACTCACTCGCTTACTCACAAGTTCACAAGTTCCAGTCATTTTGTAAGGTTACTGTAGTGTCACATTTATAAATTGGTGGATATCTAAATTGAAATTATAGTGTTTAATTAGTCTATTAGGATATATGACATATCTAATAATTACCCAGAAATTACTGGCTGAATTTGTTAATGGTTTGGGGTCTGCCTTGGTGCGCATGAGAAACTTCTCTGTACTTTCCTTTCACAGCCACAAAGAGAGGATTAGAAGAACAGGGTGATACTTTTATTGTCTATGAAATTAACCTAAAATGTGAGTTTTGTCTTCAGTGTAAGGTAAAAATAGGGACTTATAGTAATCAGTATGTACGTATGTAGTATGTACAGTAGCTACATACACATGTGTTACTTTAAATGGTCAAGTCACCTGATGGATCTTGTTGGAAACATTTCTTTATTGCTGTAGTCACTTAGCATCAATTTAGGGGATGGTGTACAGACTATATGTTATGCCTATACTCAATGAATTGTATTACTTTTAAATCTAACTTGGTGCCCTTGAACTACCAAAACAGCTCTGACCAGGGGTGCATTAACATCACTGGAGGCCCCTGGGCTACAGAATTGTATAAGCCCTCTGTGCCATTTATTCATTTATTGTATGTAGGCCTAACATAAACTATGTGCATTTCATTTTTGCAAATGAGCCAACATGCACTCATACACACATGCACGCACACACGCACAATTACATCACAACAATTACAACGCAACTTGGGTGTGAACGCTTCATTGTTGCTAACTATTAGGCTATGTGTCGTCTTGCCTGTCGCTTTGTGTGCCGTCTACTAAGCTGCATGTTGGATATATATGGTGTGATTTTGTTACATTGTATCGAAATGAAAGATATGGGAGGAGGGGAGGGGGACCTCTCGGTGTCGCATCATCCCCATCACTTTTACCACCAGATGTCACTGTAGTGCAGCGTCATGTGCATCACGGTCGAGTGATCATTAGCCTACATAATTATTCTCAATTTTTAGAGGCCCCCCCATGGTGGAGGCCCTGGGGCTGTAGCCCAGGTTAGCCCGAAAATCACTCCTCAGTATTAAATACAGACATTATTCTACAGTAGATGTTTGTCCGGTCTGAATTCCACAGAGAATTCACATTTATTTGCAGCGTGATTCATAAGTCAATTACATGTTATACCGGCCAAAAGCCGGCATATACCGGCTAACGGAAACCCTGATCCACACATTGATCTCATCAAGGTAAGGCTATAGCCCTAATAGATGTAGACTAATCAGTTGTTGTGATTTTATGAGTCATCCATACATTGATCTCATCAAGGTAAGGCTTAGATGACCCATCGTCGTTACTCCGTTACATTTACTTGAGTACGTTTTTGAAACAATGATACTTCTAGGAGTAGTTTTAAATCACTATATTTTTTACTTTTACTTTTACTTGAGTAGATTTGTTACAAAAAGTGCCAAAGAGAAGCTACATTATGCTGTGTTTTGTCACAAACACACAGACTCAAACACACACACACACACACACACACACAGTTTATGAGCCTGCAGAGCCTGGTGAAAAAGTACAAAGGTTTGGAAATTTGTGTTACTTGTGCTTAATTAATTTTTTATTTTTTATTATTTTATTTTTTATTGAAGTACCTTAATTATTTTAATTTAAGCTATTTTGTAATTAATTAATTAATTTTAATTTATTTCATTATTTTTATTATTATTATTGGATGAACTCTGATTTGCCTGAAGATGATTATTTTGTATTTGTGTCTGTCTGATTGAATGCTTGTGTTAAACAAATTAATCAGACGTTACTCAACAGTTACTCAGTACTTGAGTAGTTTTTTCAACAAGCACTTTTTTACTCTTACTCAAGTAATTATTTGGAAAACTACTTTTTACTTTTACTTGAGTCATATTATTCTGAAGTAACAGTACTTTTACTTGAGTACAATTTTTGGCTACTCTACCCACCTCTGCCCATCGATGCTTGGACACCAAAGGACCTCTGATGATCTCCTCTGGCATCAGATCCTGTAAGTCCTGTAAGTTGTTACATCAGGTCTCCGTGGATTGGACTTGTTTTGTCCAGCACATCCCACAGATGCTCGATTTGACTTAGATCTGGGGAGTTTGTTCCTCAAACATGTTCCTCAAACTATTCCTGAACATTTTTTTGCACTGTGGCAGGGTGCATTATCCTGCTGAAAGAGGCTACTGTCATCAGGGAATACCGTTGCCATGGAGCAGTGTACTTGGTCTGCAACAGTTGGAGATGCTTTGATCCAGTCATCTAGCCATCACAATTTGGCCCTCGCCAAAGTAGCTTAGATCCTTATGCTTACCCATTTTCCTGCTTCCAATACATCAACTTCAAGAACTGTTCACTTTATGCCTAATATATCTCTCCTCTTGACAGATGCCATCCTAACAAGAAAATCAATGTTATTCAATTTGCATATCAGTGTGTTTAATGTTCTGGCTGGTTGGTGTGTATATAAGAGTAAACAGATTCTTAACAGAGAGAAATGGTCCAATAGTAGTTAATAAATTAATTATTAAACAGAGCTCCAAACTGATAGTTTAGTACATTTTATGAGACTGAATCACTAAAATTGGCTATAATTTCCCCTCTTTAACAGTGGCACCCAAGGTCAATGTAATATTAATTTAATCCTATTATTTAATGTTGTTATTAATTATTTCTAATAATTGTTCATTATTTCTGACAGCCAAATTATTTAAACCCCCCCCCACAAAAGTGGTGCATGATCCCTACATATGTATTACATCGACATTACAAATATGACACATTGCTATCAACACAGGAGTATACAAAGTGTCTGCAACAACTTTCTAGCCACTGCTTTAGGGTTAACACGTCAAATAATAGACTGACAGCTTTTTCTCACACTGAACATCACATTCACTGCAAGTAAAACTGAAAGTATGAAGAAAAGAAGTAGAAATAATCCAAAAAGTGTTCAACGGTACAGATGCCACAGAGAGAGAGAGAGAGAGAGAGAGAGAAAGAGAGAGAGAGACAGTATTACTCCTCTATTGCGTTCAGGGTATTTGCTTTTGAAACAACATTTATTATTTGATTGTAAAGCAGAGAAAGTAAAAGAGGATAAGATAGAGTGAGCAAGCGAGGTGACAGAGAAAAGACAATAAAACGAGAGAGACAGAGATAGGAAGAAAGATTATGCAGACTTGAAGGACAGATTATGAAGATATATGCAAGGGAAGGGGTGAACACCGGGGAAAGGAGAGAAAGAACAGAAAGAGAGTGAAGGTTATACTAATGAATGGTTATACTGGGGAAAACAGAAGAGGAGGAGGAGAGAAAAAAGCAAAGAAGAAGAGGGGAGAGGGAGGTTAGAGAAGAGAATGTGTGGGTGTCAAGGGATGTTTAAAGAAAGATGGTTTGTTATAAGAAAAAAGAGTAAGGTCTCTTTTTGTGTCTGTGTGACCTTGAGCGACCAAATCAGTAGCTATGTGTAATTTGAGCGCAGATACAAACACACTGTCCTGAAAAGAAAAACGACAGAATAGCAGATGCCTTGCCGCCGTACTAACTATGACCGATGCAGTTCAAATGAAATCAATTTAAAGTGACAATAGTCGATAATTGGAGATGGACGGCAAGATATACAGATGGCTGAAAGCGGACTTGCAGCCCCCAACCGCAAGTGTCATGTTATTAACTGCGAGTTTTTTATAAATGTTGTGTTGTTGACTATTTCCATGACATTTCAAATGATCATTTTAACCCAAGCAAGATCTGAGGTTTTGAAAAGCACTGATAGAGGTGACATATTAGAAAACACTCCTATGTCATTCTAGAGTGCATGGTACAATCAACCTATGTGGTCGTTTAATGAGGAGGATCTAACAGAGTAGCAAATGGTCTGCAAGGCTTATGTGGTGGATTGATCGAATGTTCAGAACAGCAATCAGATAAGCAGTAGGAGGTGTGTGTTTTTGCATGTCTCTGTGTGTGTGTGTGTGTGTGTGTGTGTGTGTGTGTGTGTTTTTACATTGTTTATTCTCAGCTTGAAAATAGTGACATATGTTTTGTTCTTCTGTCTCTATTAGATGTATGAGTCTCTGTGTGTTTTGGTTTACATGAGATCACTCGTGTGATATGGAAGTGTGTGTGTTTCTGTAGTGTTAGTGCAGCAGTAATCCCAGTGACAGTAGCCTTATTGCCCCAGCTGTGGCCTGACCTTTTCTCTAATTGACTCTAATCAATTGAGCTCCATCCTCTCTATCAATCCACTCTAAAGGGGAATGATGCTCATCTTCACTCACTGCATCTTCCAATCAAGCCTTTATCTTCTCTTACAAGATGCATCCGTTCTAATTTACCATTCACGTGTAGTATTTCTGCTTCAGAAAATGGAGAACTCCACATTGTGTGAATCTGAAAGCTGCTGGTGTGCTCTTCTACACACTACACACTGTCCTTTATAATTCTGCATTGAAATGTACAGATGCAGTGAAGTGGTGAGTTTATTGTCAATTCATGTGAAGAGATAGTTAGACTTTCTTTTACAAGTAAAGTTACTTTCTTCCACTATTTTGGTTTTCTATATTCTAAACCTTTCTACAGTATGTCTAAATTAGTTCACAGTCTTTTTCTTCAAAAGGGAAGTGACACTAATTGCAGTGCAACTGTTCAGTTATTTCTTTCAGCTCTGCTTTTGAGGACAACCAAGTATGGTACCCACTCTCTATGTGTTTTGTCCTTGAAAACTCCTTAATCAATATTAATTAAATCAAGTCTCTACTCAAGGTCCACTCACTCATTTGTTGTGGAGCTGTATCTCATGGTCTTCATCAAGCTCAACCTTCAAAGATCCCCTCCAAACATTTTTATGAAATATGGGTGATTTGGAAATAATGTTTTGTAATAGTTGTTTCTCTCTGATTTGTTGTTTTTCACAAGGGTTCAATGACCGTATTTAAAAAAATCATAGGACAGCATCTCTTCCTTCTTCCCAAAATCTATGAATAGTGATGGATTGTTTATTATGGAGAGGAGTTTGTTCAGTGTCTTTGTGTTTCTCACTGTTCCAAACATCTCCAGATCATTTCAGCCGTGTGTGTGACTTTGTTAATCCTGCTGCTGCATAAATGGCAATCACAACCACATACTTGTAGAAGATCTCCATTGACAACATGAGACTAGTAAGCAAACTGAAAAAGGTCCAAAGAAATGTTCACCTGTGGTCCAAGGTATTCCAGAACCAGTTAGTACCTTCATGACATGACGTTTCCATTAGGGATGCAAATTATCGATTAATCCATTAATCATTAGTTGATTGACCTTATCGATCGATTAACGATTAACTGATGAGCGGCTTTTTTCCTGAGAATGTAAGTTTCTCACGGAATCAATAGTGTCTTTAACATAAAAAGCAAAATATTGCTTATTTACTGAATAAAAATGCATGTTATATTGCACAATTGATGTTTTATTGTACCAGTTGGGATACTGTGCAGATAATGGCATTTATGTAGTTTAACAAAATTAATTATGCACAGAAAATTAAAATACATAAAAAATAATTGTGCACTGGCTCACCTGTTGCATGTGAAACATTAAGCAAAATAAAATACATTTTAAATAGAAATCTAAACAATATAGGTAGGCATAGCCTACACAATATTAAGCCTACATATAATAATCTCGGTTGACACCAGCAGCAGCGAATCCGTCATTGACGGCCAGATTTAAAGTATGAGCAAAGCAGCAAACTGATTTCCAACTGACTCGTGCAGGGTTGTTTGCTGAGACAATGTTCCGAGCGTTGTTGTGCACACAGGCTATTACACGCCCGGTGATCCCCATGACTCCACAGCCTGGTTCAGTTTGTCAGCTAAATTATCAGCTGTATGTCTCTCTGATAAGCTCTCCGTGAGAAGGACTGTCGACATTACCTGCCAGTCATTTTCAATGTAGTGGCAAGTGATCGTGATGTAGCTTTCTGTAGTCAGAGCCACATTAGCCGCGGATAACAGTGTTTTTAGCTTAGCTGAGTAATGCCCTCTGCTTTCCTGTGGTCGCATACTCGCCTTCCCACCACAGCAGCGATTGTAGGTTGTGAAGGTGACGGAATGGCTACAT
Organism: Scomber japonicus; assembly: GCF_027409825.1. NCBI lineage: Eukaryota > Metazoa > Chordata > Actinopteri > Scombriformes > Scombridae > Scomber > Scomber japonicus. Next base: position 28,890,022 of record NC_070582.1, on the reverse strand, counting down.
GCAAGTTGTTCAGGTGGTATCTTAGCGAACTCGTAGAGCTGTTGAATTTAAGTGTAGCACCGCAGAGTTTGCATTGTTGCATTAATTAATCTAAAATGCTCCCACACTCCACTCCGTTTTGACCACCTCATGCTTGTTTTTGTTTTGTTTTTTGCTGCCTCAAGTTTGTGTCAGGTCTAGCTCTCGCGGCCCGCGAGAATCTTGGGTTACGTTCAAGTACGTCCTGTGGGAAACGGTCTTAGATTGCAATGTTCAATTAGTCGACAATTAATTTAATTTAATCGAGTAAATTCTTATCGACAATTAATCGATACTCGATTAACCGTTTACATCCATAGTTTCCATAGCACCAATATCCTTTTCTGCATCAGATTCAGGTTGAAGATGTTGATGCAGGATACCAAACAGCTGGGTAGCACAGGACTTTAGGAACCTTGGACTAATAAGATCAGAGCCTGCAGCCTATTGGTGAAGTCTCTCTAGCAGTCCTCTAAGAAAGATGTCTTAATTACTGAAAGTGTGAACAAAGAATAACTGATTCAGAAAAGGCAAGGCTAAAGGTGCACATAAAGTGAGAGAAGTCCAGTCCACTGCTTCCAGTGGAAGCAAACATATCAAAGACCTCTCAGCAGCGGCAAGAAGCTCCTTAGGAAAGAGAAATGTCATAAATTACAGGCAATGGAGTGGCTGTTTTTTATTTGTTCTGAGAACGAAAAATGCTTTGTAGCTTTCATGACAGATAGTTATATATTGTGTGTTTCACTCTACCTCTTCCTGGGGTGGCTGTGGCTCAGGAAGTAAAACGGTTCACCTACTAATTGGAAGCTTCTTTAGTCCACACATGTTGACTTGGGCAAGATACTTTTGCCCATATTTCTGGTGTTAGTATGTATGTGAATAATTAGATCCTGCTGGTGATCGCAGGGCGCATGAATGTGCGTGTGAATGGGTGAATGCGGTTTGTCAAAAGCAATGAACAACAAACACAGGAATTCCAAAACCTATAGTCACAAACTGGCTATACTAGGAAAACTGAAGAACTTATCTGGGGGCTAAAGAAAGAAGTTTTACACTGGATGAAACATTGAACAGATGGGTCAAGAACTTGTCAGACAGGGAACTTACCCAATCTGAGAAAGATGTCCAAAGGACTTGACTTTACTATCACACCACAGCATTGACAAATAGATGACCTTATCACAATAACAGAATCAGCCATGAAGAACAGCTCAGGTTGAAGGTATCAATGACCATTTCCAAAGCAAAGGCACTCCCTTCCAACCTTGCCATCAATGAGCAAGAACCAAAACACCACCATCCTACCAGCTGATAAAAGAAGATACACAGTGGTCCTAAACAGGGGTGCAGACAAAAGCAAGGCTGTATCCCCTTTCAAAGATAACAACATACATATTTTGACATACTGTAGGTAACACAGATGGTTTAAAACAGGTGTGAAGGAGGCCATCCATGTCAAAGTTGAGAAACCATCTCTCAACAAGGGATGAAGTCTATGACACCGCTTATCTCCCACCTATAATACTGTCCTTTCATTCTTTTTCCTTGAATAATGGTCTTAACAACCATTTACATTTGGCCTCATGTGACAACTCACATGAGGCCAGTAAGTGACTCCAACAACTCTTAATGACTGTTGTTACAACAGCTAGGAACACTAATGAACCAGATGGTATCAATGACCTTGATAACAACCCCACAATCAGTAAGAGCTGAGGAAGCTCTTTGGGTGAGTGGCAAAATGTCTTCAAGCATCTTCTACCAAGTCCAATTGTCTTTGATCCATCTCTCCTCGGATAATGGATTTAGATATTTTTTGATTAAACTAATTTGATCATAATGTATTAATGTCACAGAATTTCTTTAACATTTTAATTTCTCTTTTGATCATTTGCAATGGTTGTTTCATGGACACCTAGAGCAAAACATGCTGGTGTTGGATGAGCAGAGAAAAAAAACCCTGAGGTGGGGTTAGGGTTAGGGTTAGGGTTAAGTGAAAAGGGGAACAAGGGAGTCAGGAAACATTAAACAATGTTTTTTTCACATTCACCTCTTGTGTGTGTATTGATATCCCTCTCTACCTGTATACCTGGGAATCCCAGTGCAGGTGGAGATGGCCACATTGGGGACTCCACCTCCATATCAGCAGAGTGTTGTAAAGATATTGAGGAACTCTGTGTCAGAATCAAAAAGACTTTCCCAGTCACCATAAGATGGAGAGCAATAAAAGACTGCAAACAACAGCCTGATGGCACAGTAGCTGATTATCTGGCCAGATAATCTTATAATTAAATATTCAAGGAAAACTGTGATATGACACCACCAGTTAATGTACTGCATGACTCCCTATATGAACAACAACTAAAGAACTGTTTCCTGGAATGCATGGATGAGTGAATTAACTAACAAGTACGCCAAAGTTGCGGTGGCACAGGACAGGTGGGACTGTCACTCATCCAAAATCATATTAGGTATATCAACTGTGAATGTCAGAGAAAAACACAACAACGGAGTCAGGCTAAACTGCATGACATGCTCTAGCTGGCACAGATCCAGTCTCTACAAGGACCAAATAGAAAGAGAAGCAGAGGGTACAGCAGTCTCTCTCAGAGCAGAGATCATACTCCAAGCAGAGGATAACGCAATGCAGGCCTTTGGGATGATGAATGCTGTGGAGACCCTGTACACTGGTCAGGGAGACTGTCTGAAACTGAGGTGAAAAAGAGGGTCCCACCACCACAGTGTAACTGTCAATCACCGGAGAGACTGCAGAAAAGATGAGGCATGGCGGGCAGCAGGGGCAGAGGAGACTCCAGAATTCAGTGAATGCACCCCCAACAAACATACACACATACATACACACCAACACATAGATACCAAGAAGTGTTTAATATGACAAAGATAAGTGATTCTGAGATTTTATCTAAAATGACTTAACAGGTAACAGGCAAACATATTAAATTCATGGTTGCCCAGTTTGCCATTAGCCTAAGACTGAAGTACCATGTCAGAAAAAAGTAGGTCTTGATATAAAAAGTACATGCTGGCTACCAGGACTCGTGTCACAAGCTGAGCTAATGTCACTATGATACAAGTAACCCACTGACAGCTGTTTTAGATATTCACATATATCACAGATAGGATAGTATGTTGATGTTATGGTGACAAAATAAACTCCTGGGGTTGCATACAATGTAAATTTGAATGTACCAGTGGGGCTGGGATGTGTGTATGTGCTGGTAGCCTTGACGAATCGTGCTAGTGATTAGCATTAGCGATACGCTTGTGTAATTTACAGTCTAATTTGTGTTAATAGATAGCTTTAACAACCATTTTGATATAACAATGCCTTTTAAATGTTTAGTTTACAGTTTAACAGCCACCACAGGTAGTTTGCTCGGGTTTGTCTAATAGAATACTATTTTGATGTAGATAATGTTACTGGTGTTCAGAATATAAGAATGAGATTATTATTAGAATATAGGCAGTTAACCAGCAAGTTAAACCAGTGAACCTGTAGAGATGTGCGATAGAAAACGAGGTTTATTGTATTGAAGGATCGACTGTAAGACAGTCAAGGTCATTAAGCAAGCACAGTTGAAGGTGTTATGTAAACTAGTTAAAATGATTAAGAGCAGGCTATGGAATGGAACATAGGGGAATTTTACTCATGCAGATGAAAATATTTACATATTGTTTCTGTATTATGTATTATTACAGTCAAGTGTTCTCAGTTCAGAGATAGTAGAGCAGATGCAAGCTGAGCTAACATTGCCCACTGTTTTAAATAGGTTACATTGTGTTAAATGTTATGTTATGCACAGGTGAACAAATATGTTGCACTGCTTTGGACCCAGAGTTTCATTCTGAACCTTTAACACATTTACTCCACTGCACAGAAATGACTCATAGAAAATGTTTAGCCTATCCTGATCACAATTACTGATAAAAATAGACATGTGTGAATAACCACTGTTTGCCATAGACTGTGATAGGTGGAATTGAAAAGAAATGTATTGTACATAGAGCAGAAAACTGAATAGAAGTGTAGCTGCATGCTACTGCGGTTGTGATATTAACCTTAATTGATGTGGGTGGTCAGCAGGACACCTTTAGTTTAATGCTGTATTATAACATGTAAAAGCAATAACTTGGCCTTAAGTACAAACATTACAATGGATGCTGAAATGAATGTTGGAATTCAGTTATGATTTTTCTTTGTATTATGTTGAAGCAATGCATTCATCATGGTTCACTATGCCATGGCCACCCTACATTGGCTCTGCATCCCATCTAGGCTACTCCAGTTAAACCCTAACCCTCTTTTTTTATAAATCCCCTAAATTATGTGGTAGATACATTCCCAATGTTGGAGCAGCAGGCACCACAGTAAAAGAATCATACACTGTTCCACTCACTGTCTAGTCAGAAGATGGGGATAGAAAAACATTCCTTCCAAATGTTCCAAATGTCCCCAGAGTATTAGACTTCCATGGTCAATATGTGTAATTAGGGTGTGGCAGGTCCTGTTATCCTGCTTGAGGAAGCACACACACACACACACACACACACACACACACACACACACACACACACACACACACACACACACACAATATCAAAGCTCATGTTCATGCATCTGATTTACACTGTAAAGCCACAGTTAGTGAAGGAGCAGACACACAGTTTGAAAAAAAAAAGTCTGGTTTCGGGAACTGAAAGAAAGTGATTCATGACTAGGGATTGGGTGTATTACAATAATAAAATGTGTTCATTGACAGAATGTGCCAACACCTAACATAACCAGGATCTTCAGTGTACTGGTGGAATGTAACTCATCA